>NC_056726.1:1779330042-1779565042 GCF_019279795.1 Protopterus annectens | reverse complement strand
GCAACCAGCTTATTGTATGTTTTTTTATTTCTTACATGTTTTTCACCTAACAGATTTTGTTTGTTTTTCATTTGAATTGTACAGGTTATAGCTCACATTAAGGGTGGGAAAAGTTTTAAAATGATTTACTTTGGTCTCATTTTTTTATCACACAAAAACCTGGCATTTTAACAGGGGTGTCTACACCTTTTATATCCACTGTAGATTTTATATATATATATATATATATATATATATATATATATATATACACACATATATAAAAATGTATTCGACATAGAGGAGGTTGAGTCTTCGTATGCTTAAAACCATTCAGCAAAAGTCGGATTTCCTGTATACCCGACACAAATTCTTAACCTTGAAACTCCCTACCGCTCTGGAGCTAGGAACAAGCGTCACTCTGGCTCCAGAAGGCGACAAGGTTGGACAGATAGTAATGTTGTTTTTTGACATTTTGATGCTCCTAGTGTAGGGCTCAAGCAGGTGGACTCAACCACCTGTGAGTCGAGTTCACACTGCCTACCTTGATCTGGCTAAGGCATTTGACACAATACCTCACTCAGGCATTGTTGGCAAATTCAAGAGGTTAGGAACAAACCCGTATGTCACCCGGTGGATAGCCAAGTGGCTCACAGACAGGGCCCAGGAAGGTAAAATTGGGGAGTCCACCTCTACAAAGAGATCATTCACAAGTGGAGTCCCTCAGGGATCAGTCCTTGGACCTCTCCTTTTTGGCATTTACTTCTCAGAAGTCAAGGCCAATGTCAGTGGCCTTTGGCTGACTAAATTTGCAGATGATTGGAAATTAGGAGCTGTCATTGAATCTCACACTGACACAAATGTTCTGTAAGAGGAGCTGACACAGACAAACTGGTGTCAGAGCCATGGACTAAAACTAAGCCAAGAAATGTATAATAGTATCCTTTCGGAAGTCATCCATCCCTGGTAACTATCATAATGACAACACACCCATTAGAGTTGACCCAGTGGTCAGGGACTTAGGGACACATGTAGACAGTAATCGATCCTTTGATCATCACATGTCTACAGTGGTGAGGAAATCATTCTGTGTTGCACAACTTTTACACAAAGGAATGGCATCTATGTCCAAGGAAGTCATTGTTCCACTGTATTCGGGATTCATCAGACTTACCATTGAGTACAATTCCCCCTTTATTAGTACCTAACCAGGCATATCCAACAATTGGAACGTCCACAGAGGTTCCTCACTAAAAGAATGCAGGGCACAAGTAATATGTCCTGCGCAGACAGCCTCAAGGCCCTATCCCTGTATTTTGTTTCCTAGAGGCTTTTGAGGCGAGATCTATTCTTGGCATACAGGGCATTGTCAGACCCCACTCTAATGGACCTCCTGCATATCCACAAAACAAACAGCACCACAATTACCCATTCTAAAAACTTAAACCTTGCCTGACATATAAATAGGACCTGCTGAAGAGAGAGATATGTATCCCAGAGTCTACCTCATCTATAGAACAGGCTCCCCATCCGTGTGAAGCAGAGTTCTTCCCTAACCCAATTCAAGCGCAACTTGAACAGTTGGATGGGAGACTGGAAATTCATCCCAGGTTTGGCACCTATGTCTCTAATGGACATGGGCAGCCTGTAAATGGTTCATCTCCCAGCCCCATGTTTACACTTATCAAGGGTATCAGAACTTGTCAGTGATTTGGGTTGCATGGCAAAGCTTAAAAAGCCCCTTGTGGTCATTAGCCTAGTAAACACCTACGAACCTATTATTAGTAAATCTGTGTGTGTGTGTGTGTGTGTGTGTGTGTGTGTGTGTGTGTCTGTCTCTATATCTTAGTTATCCTGTATAAAAATAGAGGGGCAATATTCATCCTTCAGCCAGATTTCTGATATTGAAAAATATGGGGAGCCTCTTTTACCAGTCATGCTTCAAGACGGGTCCATTTGTTATTAAGACTGTACGCATTAAGGCAAGCAATTTTAGGGTATTTATTTCTGATATGATAGGTGACTGGGTTCTGTAACTGAGGGCTGAATTGAGGTGGTCCTGGGTTTGAGTCACTATCTCCTGAATGTATACATTTGACTAGGAGACAGTTCAGTTTTGAGAGAAGCTCTTTCATTTTTGAAATGGGGATTGATGACCTCTGTAGGAGTATTGATTGCAGTAGAAATTGCTTCTTGGTAGCATGAGTAAGTTTATTGCTGTCTCAGTAGATTGTGTATTCTTATTTACCAGATGTGGGTTTAGTAGGGCTGGCGGGTCCCTTTTATAGATGAGAAAGAGGTATCTGTAATGGGTACACTGAAGGCTGAAGTGGCATCCAGAATAAGACAACATGCTAAGGAATGTTAAGAGATGAACAATTGGCATTATGAGTCTGCAAGATGGTTAGGGCTATAACCTGTGAAGACAGCAATAGAATATGGATGGAGAAATGTCATCGGTGTACTAGGTAATGTAGCAGGGTACCTGGTGGGTGAGGGAGGTGCTAAAATGGAGAGAAAGGGCCTGGTAAGAGTTTATAAAAATAATGTAGTAATATTTTTTCCACCATAATAAGACATCATGTAAATGTGGGTAAAAGAAACACCAAGGTCTAAATTTTGTCAGTGTTGTAAGTCCAGTGCATTCCACTCAATTAAAAAGTAGAAGCTCCAGACAGACAGTAGTATATTTTATCATCTATGGAGGCTGTTTCAGGAGATGAACTGAAAGTGCTGCATATATCTGCAACCTAGTCTGTGAGTTAAGTGTAAATGCAGCCTGCCACCTAGGTTGGAAGCTAAAAATGCAAAATGAGACAAGGACTGCAGTCTACCTGCCACCTAGGCTGTTTGCATAGGTGATAGCCTCAGTGATCATTCCCCAACATTCCTACTCAAAAAACACCTATACCAAGTTAAACCAGTCATCTACTGTCAAGTACGTAAAAAACTACACTTTAACCCAATCACATTCATCTCATCCTTCAAAGAATGTAACTGGCACCCTCTAAATTACCTCAGCCTAGATGACGCAGTCCACTTTTTCAATACTACCTTCTAATACTCAACATGGTTTCTGACCAAACCATAGCACCAACACTGCCTTACTCTCTTTTACTAACACTATCCTTCACCATAAAAACAATGGCCATCTCTCCTCTGCTACTTTCCTAGACCTGTCTAAAGCATTTGACATGGTCCCGCACAAACAACTCCTCTCTGTACTCAATAACCTATCCTTTTCTCAGTCAGTCACCAACTGGTTTCAAAGTTACCTGTCTGACCACCAGCAGTCTGTTGTATGGCAAAAGGACATATCTCCCAAACTACCTGTCTCTGTTGGTGTTCCCCAAGCATCCATCCTTGGACCCCTACTCTTCTCTATTTTCACCAATAATCTAGCGTCTGCCACCAAACATGGCACACTCATACAATATGCAGATGACTCAACCATCATCTGCTCCGCCCAGTCCCTACCTGAACTGCAAAAGGTCACACAGCATGCCTTTTCCTGTGTCCAATGCCCAGTTAATACTCAACCCAAACAAAACTAAACTCCTCATCTTCGAACCCACCAAACATACTCAAAACAACTCTCACTTTAACATCACAGCAAAAGACAACACCAGTTTCCACCCAACAGATCACACCAAATTGCTAGGAGTTGAAATAGATAACAGTCTCAAATTTGACATTCACATATCCATGACCAAAAACTAGGAGCCTTATACAGAAATAAGCAACTCCTCACCAAAGTAGCTAGGATTTCATTTGCAAATTTGCACCTTATCTCCACCCTACTTTATGCCTCTCCAATATATACCAACCCAAGGCAATGCGATCTAAATAAACTCGAGACCTGCTACAACAAAATCGCCAAATTCACCACTGGGGCATCCTACCACAGTCACCACTGTCTCTCACTTACTGAACTAGGCTGGCTAGAACTCTGCCTCCTATCAATTGCACCAGTAAATGACAGATCAATTCTTAGTTCCCTAGTAGGTACCGGTGTCCAGTATTATTTTCTGGCCTTTGAACACCAAGAAAAGGATTAATAGATGATGAACACGGTGATACTGTATTCTTGTCTCCCAGTTTAGCACTTGCTACAAAAAAAAAAATGGAGGCTGTTTCAGGAGACCAGATTTCTTTTAGTAAGCAGTAGTAGCACATTCAAAAGCTTACCTACTGAATTGCGGACTGCTTGTAAAAGTAAAGTCTGTTTTCCTCAATTATGGCTGCAGATAACCACTTACTAAAGGACAGCATTTTGTGCACAGCAATTCCAGATGCAAAACAGACTTAGGAAGAAAGTACACAGATCAGGATACAATGTGAAGAGTTAAATTCTGCATTTTTGTATCTACAACTGCGTTTTTATAGTGTGCAGGTGAGTTAGAGTAAGAAAGCAGATTATGTTTTCTTTTTTGAAGGATCAGGGCTGGATGCTACAGGTTGGTATACTGTGAGGGCTTACTTCATGCAGACCCTTAATAGTTATAACAAGGTAAGCACTGCTGTATATTTTATATAAACAAGTCTGGCATTATATATTGAAAATGGTTTGCCTTTATTACATTGAAGACATGTTTTATTCACCTTTAAGGTATTTTTAGCTGTATAAAAGATCAGGAATAACTGTTGAGGAGTCCATTTTCAGCAAATGCTGTTAACATATTTGTTATACCCTTTCATTCTGTTAGGGTGATATTGTGTTGTAAGAAACTATTAGCTTGTATACGTTTCTAAGGAAATATGTTTTTTTTCTCATGGTGGCTTGAAGGTAAGATGTAGTCTATACTCATAAAAGGGAGGAAGTGTATGTGGATGCTGGGACATTGGGCTATGCTGCCAGAAAAAGTGGTGTAGTATTACTAAGCAGAGGAGTTTGGAGGATCTTGAAATGGGTAGAATTTGGGGAGATGTCTAACTTTCTTCTGTTATCTTGTTTGTAGCTCCTTATGGTGATATTGGCTTCAGACCTATACATTGAGATGGACTCTGTAACAATTTATGCTTGTGGTAGCACTCTGTACCAAGCAATTTCATGTCATCAGTATCCGTATGGACTCATGTAATGCTGAACTCCATATTGCACCTTTATGATCCCCTCAAATCCATATAGATCAAGGAGGTATCATGGAGGCCAGCATGAAACTCTAAACCTCTTTTGACTGCTGATATTCTACTGTGCTTTGAAATTTTGCATTGTCATTGAAGATCAGTGTAAAACTTCAAACTTCTTGCCCATTATAATCAATGGGGCTGTACAGTGTTTGTAGAGCTCCACTTGTATATTGGCACTGGTTCTGCAGACATTACATGGTTGAAAGGCCAAATGTTTTCAGTACCAGTTCCACTGTACCATTGGAGCTGTACTGTAGCTGGTACAAAGATGTCAGTGAATCATGTACCTGTCTATCGCCCCATAAGCCTGACTAGCTTTGTCTGCAAAGCTATGGAAAGGATCATCATGGACTTCATAAATAAAGATATTGGGGACCTACAGACACTGGATCCTACCCAGTTCGGCTTTGTTAAGGGCAGATCCTGCCTCTTAAACCTGGTTGATTTCTTTGAAACAGTCACTAAGGCCATTGATGAGGGGAAGGTGGTCCACACAGCCTACCTGGACCTCACAAAAGCCTTTGATACAATACCCCACTCGGGCATTATAGATAAGCTCACCAGCTTAAATATAAACCCCTATGTCACTAGATGGGTTGCAAACTGGCTCAAGGACAGAACCCACATAGTTAGAATTGCTGGAGCCATGTCAGACTCCAAACCAGTTACAAGTGGCGTCCCACAAGGCTCAGTCCTGGGACCTCTCTTGTTCGGTATATATTTCTCGGAGGTACAGGCCAACACGGAAGGACTGTGGCTGACCAAGTTCGCAGATGACTGTAAACTGGGCGCCATAATCGACTCTCCAGCCGACACAAGCATCCTCCAAATGGTGCCAGAGCCATGGTCTCAAGCTAAACGCCAAAAAGTGTATAGTCATCCCCTTTGGCAAAAACAAAGTGCCCACAAATTACCACATAGGTGGTAATCCATTAAGTACAGAAGAATTAATTAGGGACCTGGGGACCCAAGTTGATAGCAATCTCTCATTTGACAACCACGTGGCCAAAGTGGTTAGAAAAACATTTTATATAGCCCACCTAATCATGAAGGGATTCACATCTAGATTAGGGGAGGTCATCGTGCCTCTTTACTCATCCCTCATCAGGCCCATAATTGAGTACAATGCCCCTTTTGGGATGTACCTTACCAGACACCTGCAGCAACTGGGAAGACCCCAAAAGTACCTCACTAAGAGGATCAAAGGGCTCAAACAGATGCCATATGCTGCCCAGTTAAAGAAACTCCAGCTCTACTCAGTGGCATACTGCCTGTTCAGAGGCGATTTGTGCCTGACGTATAAAGCCATGTCCAACCCGGAATTAATGGACATGCTGCACCTCAGAAAATCCAAATCCCATCGAGCTACGCGCTCGAGAGACTTGAACCTCAGCACTGAAATAAATAGGACATGCTGGAGGGACAGATTCATAACCCAGAGGCTCCCTTCACTCTGGAATAAAATCCCAGTCCAGGTTAGGCAGAGCCCTCATTGACTCTCTTCAAGAGGAATCTTGATGAGTGGATGGGAGATCGTAGGTTTACCCCGGGTATCACTTCTGTGTCACTGTTAGACAGAGGCACAGTATACTAACCTCGAAAAAGGGCATAGCAAAATTAATTTAAAATGGGTGGCAAAAGCCAAACACACTCTGGCTAGGCTTATAAATGCCCTAGGGCAGATAGCCTAGTATGAACCTATAAACCTGTGTGATGGTGTAGTTATGTGAATCTTCTTCTTTGTACACTGTGAATGACTCAAAAAAATCTTTGACCTACTTTGTTGAAGTGGACATTCACAACTTGACAACACTGTAATGGCAGCCACAATACTGCATACATGCTGTATTATGATACACATACAAGTGGCACTCTAGGGATTTTTGACTTCAGGCATTCTCATCAGTTATTTGGTGTTCTTGGTGGCTGTCAGAATATACAAGGAATAGTAAATCTGTAACTGTTTTCAGTTCAGTTTTCTTTAACTGTCCCTGGTATAGTGGGCATGTCTGACACTTGTGACATTGGGTAGTACATATACTTAGGGAGGCATTGATGAAGTGTAGGATTTAGGTAGAATTGCAGGGTGGCAGACCCACTTGAGTTATGCTATCCCAATTCTTTTAGAATCCAACCCTTATTATTGCCAGTGAGGCCTGTTTACTGAACGTATGCATCACCTCAAGCGTTTTTCTTTCTGTGACATCTTTCCATGCTCTCTGCAGTACACTCTGGCTCCCCATATGGTCATTGCACTTTGTTAGTTCCATCAGACCTACTTTCAGATCCCTTTTTGATTTGCTGTTGTCAGTATTTCCTCTCCCATCATGTTGTTCTCTCGTTTTTCTTGCAATGCAAGTTTTCAGTTTTTTCACAGTGAACTAAAGCTTACATATCGTAAATTTCAATATCAGATTGTAGTTGTGCTTTTGCCGTGCGTCATATGTATGTATGTACTTTTTCTTTTCTTTTTTTTTTTTTTCAGCTTTCTGTTGTGATGTCCGCCATGTTTCCTACCTTGGGATCAGTAATATATGTTATACACTTTGATTCCTAAAGAGAACACAGAGTTAATCTAGTCAGTGACAGTCATTGTGACTTATTCGAATTCAACCTCAAGTTGTGTGTGCTTCCATAGATTTTCACATATTTCATAACCGTTTCTTGAAGAACCTAGGCAGTAACCGTTATTGCTGAGCTGATGCTGAACTTATCATTGTTTTTTTTTTTTGCTGCTTTTTCCTCTTGTATGACATTTTTTTTCACAGTAAGGGACAGCCTTCCTAGATGCATAAAATGTGGTAAAAAAATGAAGGACTTCTGTTATAGAAAGGTCAGACATAAAGGGATAAGATAGGTACATAGGTTTATACTAGGCTATCTGCCCTAAGGCATTTATAAGCCTAGCCCAGAGTTTTTGTGGCTTACTCCACCCCTTATGTTAAAAAATACTGTGCCCATTAGTTTGTTGTGCCTCTGTCCAGCAGTGACACAGAGATGATTCCTGAGGTAAACCTACGATCTCCCATCCACCGGTCAAGATTTCTCTTGAACAGAGCCAGCGAGGTGCTCTGCCTCACATGGACCGGGATTTTATTCCACAACATAGGGAGTCTCTGGGTGGCAAATCTATCCCTCCAGCATGTCCTATTTATATCCGTGCTAAGGTTTAAGTCGCTTGCTCTAGTGGATCTGGTAGATTTGGATTTTTTGAGGTGGAGCATGTCCATTAATTCCGGGTTGGACATGGCCTTGTATGTCAGGCACAGGTCACCTCTGAGCAGACAGTATGCGACTGAATAGAGCTGGAGTTTCTTCAGTCTGGCAGCATATGACAGATTTTGGAGTCCCTTTATCCTTTTGGTGAGGAACTTTTGGGGTCTCTCCAATTGCTGCAGGTGTCGGGTGAGATACATCCCGAATGGGGCATTGTACTCGATCACTGGTCTGATAAGTGAAGAGTACAGGGGAACAATGACCTCACTTGATCTGGATGTGAATCCCTTCATGATCAGGTGGGCAATGTAGAAGGTTTTTCTAACCACTTTAGCAATGTGAGTGTCAAAGAAAGGCCACTGTCAACCTGGGTCCCCAGGTCCCTGATAACCTCTTCTGTGCTTAGTGGATTGCCACCTATATAGTAGCTTGGGGTTACCTTGTTTTTCCCGAAGGGTATGACTATACATTTTTTGGCATTTAACTTCAGGCCATGGCTCTGGCACCAGCTATCAGTTTCTGTGAGACCCCTCTGAAGGATATCTGTGTCCGATGTACTTTCCACTATGGCTCCCAGTTTGCAGTCATCTGCAAACTTTGTCAGCCATAGTCCTCCTATGTTAGCCTGTACTTCTGAGAAGTAGATGTCGAACAACAGGGGGCCAAGGACTGAGCCCTGTGGGACACCACTTGTGACTGGCTTGGAGTCTGACATGGCACCAGCTACTCTAACCCTGTGGGTTCTGTCCTTTAGCCAGTTTGCAACCCATCTTGTGACATATGGTATTACATTTAAGCTGGTAAGTTTCTCTATAATACCCGAGTGGGGTATTGTGTCAAAAGCTTTTGCAAGGTCAAGGTAGGCTGTATGGGACTGCCTTTCCCTCATCAATGGCCTTGGTGACTGTTTCGAAGAAGTCGACCAAGTTCAAAAGGCATGATCTGCCCTTGACAAAGCCAAACTGGGTCGGGTCCAATGTCTGCAAGTCCCCTATGTCTTTGTTTATGAGTTCCAGTATGATCCTCTCCATAGCTTTGCAGACCAGGCTTGTTAAGCTTATGGGGCGGTAATTACCAGGGTCCGTAGAGGCACCGCCTTTGTGGAGTGGGACCACAGTTGCCGTACGCCACTCCTTGGGCACGTATCCTGTGGTAAGGCTAAGATTAAACAACTGCCTTATGTGCGGGTTTAGTTCCTCATTGAGTTCATGTAGCACACAGCCGGGGACACCATCCGGTCTCATTGATGCTGTGTTTTTAGCTTTAGAGAGTGCAGCTTTCACCTGCGCATTGGAGATGTCTGGGAGGCTGCACTCCGCTGGGATAGTTATTTCTCCTTTTGGGGGGAGAGGGGGGTGAAGTTTGCACTGAACCTGTCTGCCAGTATGTTGGCAATGTCTGTGGGTTTAGTGATTTTTGTATCATTTTGGACTAATTCTGAGCATATCTGGGAGTTTCCACCCAGGTTTCTAACATAGCTGAAGAAGGCCTTATGATTGTCTTTTGAATCTATGGCAATTTTTCTCTCAAAGTTGGCCTTGGATGATTTTATGAGTGCTCGTATTTTTTTACTAATAATGATCAAAGGTGTCTTCTCTTTTATGGATTTTGCTCTATCATGTGACTGCTTTCTCCTCTTATTGTAAAGTTTGTTTATGGTTGGGGTCCACCAGACTGGACGTTTGCCCTTGGTGGATAGAGTCTTGGTTTTATTGGGGATTGCCTGATCCATGCAGTCCTGGAGGTGTTCGTAGAAGGCATTTGTAAGGGCTTCCGCAGCTTGGATTGTGGTTTCCACTGGCTCGGGGGCCTTGAAGGATACCACACCAGTCTTGAGTAGTGTGAAGTTTGCTTTAGAGAAGTTCTTCACTGTGGTCTTTTTGTTTGGGGTGGGGGCGGGATGTGGATATCCAGTGAGATTAGTTTATGATCTGATCTCACCAATGAGGGATATACTTCCAGTGTGGAGCATTTTGTCCCCATGTTTGTGATGATGAGATCTAGTATATTTTCTCCTCTTGTGGGAACGGTGACTAGTTGTTCCATGGCATTTGAATTTATGAATTCCAGGAACCTTTGGGCTAGGAAGTTTGGGCTTGAGTAATGTTCCCAGTCTATATTCGGGTAGTTGAAGTCACCCAATATAATGGTGTTTGGAGATACATTTATACCCTCCAGTGTCTTCAGGAAGGCTGTGTGGGGTTCCTGAATTTGAGAGGGTGGCCTGTAGCATGCTACAAATTGTAGAGCAGTTTTGCCTATGGTTAATTGCACCTGGATGGTTTCCGATGCTTCGTTCGTTGCCACCAACCTGGAGGTGTGGGTATCCTTAATGAATATGGATACACCCCCTCCTTTTGTGGTGTGGTCCGGGTTTTGGGGCCGGAACGCATGATATGAGGTAAAACCTGATAGTGCCGGGGTGCTCTCAGGAGCCTTGAACCAGGTTTCAGTCACAGCACAGACATCGATGTTCTCCATACTGAGAAGGGCCTCGAGTGCGTGCATTTTGAGATTTAGACTTCTGGCATTGAGCAGCATTACCCTTAGTTTCTTCCCATTTTGTTTTCTAGGGTGGTAGGTTTAGAATTTGAGCCTTGCCTAAAAAGGCACTATGGGGTGGCAAGAGCCTTAGCCAATATCCGGAATCCCAGGGGTGACAGGTGCAAGCCGTCCCTTGCGAAGCAGCGTGGCTTGTCAAGCATGTCATCCCAGGCAGACAGACCCTGGATCCCCTTTGAATGACACCAGAAATTAAGCCAATTGTTAAAGCTGATCATCTTGTCTCTATGTTGTGGCATCATTCTTGGTGAAGGAAGGATGCTGCTCAGGGTCAGGGTCATACCTGCCTGGGCTACATAATCAGAGAGCTCCTCTCTGTCTCTTTTCATGTAGTCCAGGGAGGTACGTCTCAGGTCGTTCACACCAGCATGGACAATGACTGTGTCATATTTGTACTTGCTGTGGAGTGACCCGAGTGCTTGTGTTATGTGGCGGATTCTAGCGTCCGATAGGCAGCTTACTGTGACCCTCTCCTTGTTCAGCCTGGTGAGTGGGACGTCAGTGTGTCTGACTATGGAGTCACCTATGACAAGTATGTTTGGTGTTGTATTTGGCCTTAAGGGCTGTGACTGCTTTGCACACTGATTTTGTGTTTTATGTGTTGCCTGTGGTGTGTCATGAGGTGGCGGTTGCTTGGGTGTCTGCTTTGGAGGCCACTGCTGTTTAGGTAAATTTTTGCTCAAAGCCTCCGAGTATGTCTTTGTGTGTTTATGTGTTTGATTCATTGTTGTGATAGCTTTATGTGAGACTGGTTTTGTGGTGTGTGTAGTTGCCTTCTCCTCCTGTCAGCCTCCAGTTTGGCTAAATAGCTGCATCTCTCGCAAGTATTTGTGTTATGTGGGAGGAGGAGAGGGTTGTCTGTGTACATGAGGCAATTGTAACATTGCCTCAATATTCCCAGATTCACCAACTGGACAGGAGAGGACGCCAGCATCTGGCCCTTCGACATGCTAGAGAAATTAAGAAGTTTGGGGTGTAACTGAATGAGAGAGGACTTAGTAAGGAAGTGGGTACTCCTGGGGGGGGGGTTCGCTAGTGAGGGACTTTGTATAATACAGAAGTGCTAAGCCTGAAAAGAAGATGCTTTTAAGACAAGTGCTGAGCTTTTTTTTTTTTTTTTGGAGAAAAAAAAAGCTTTTTAGGAACAAGTGCTGCGCTTTTTAGTTAAGGGATATACTGTTTAGATTACTAGTAGAGCAGTTCTAAGGGAAAAAATGAAGAACAGACTTTATGGAGCCAGAAAAAGTTTAACCTTGTTAAACCGGCGCTGCCCGATGCTGCTCTAGTGGCAACTCCGCGCTAAAGCGTGCTTGATAGCAGGGGCTGGAAAGAGCCAGGAATTGACCCGATACGGCCAATAAAACTACAGTTTCAAGTCAGTAACCACTCCCACGGGGGGCAGGGGAGCTGCTCAATGTTTTTCACTGCCACTGATCAACAGAGAGACTTTCCTTTAGCCCAAGCAAAAATGGCCTTTATGTTTATTGACTGTGCACGGTAAACATATAGTAGCAAAAAACTGTATAGTCCTATGCACAAGCACACAGTATTTCCTTTAGCCCAAGCAAAAAAAAGATATTGGTCAAAGAAGGTCTTCAGGATTAAAATGAATTGTCTGACTAGGTAAACACATGTAATAGCTAGCTATTGTCGGGCTATCATCTAGTCAAAGTCCGTTTACGTGTTCCATCTTAAGTTTTCTTTTGTTTCAGGAGTTTTTTTTTTTTTTGTCAACTGTTTACTTTCCTTGTTTTTATGCTGTCTGTATCTTTTCTCCTCCTGAAAACAGAGAACACAATATTTTTTCAGTGATGATTTTTGGATAGCCTTGTACCACATCCTTTGCCTTTGTTAAATGTTCCTATTGTTCTCATTTTTTATTGTAATTGGAAACATTAACACTTGAAATGTTGGTAATTCATGTGTGATAACCACATGCTTAAGTGGATGGTAAAGCCTGAAACCAAGTCTTCATTTTTACAAGTTTAAACCCATTTTATAGGATAAGAAAGTAGTAGCAAAACTCATTTAACTTGCAAATAACATATTTCAACATTTCAAGGATGTAATACCAAAACTGCAAAGAAAGTGAGCTCTGCTTGCCTGATCCCCTTAAATATGAGTGTGTGAAAAAACAAAACTGCACAAGCAGAACCAAAAAGATGCAGAAACCGGTGCAAGCAAAAACTGGTAATTTCAGAAGATGTGCATCAGATCATCTGCTACCTCCCTATGACATATTGCAGTGATATCAATCCATAAAAAGCAAAAGTAAAATCACAATATGTTCTGTCTTGGAACTAGCTGTTCCATATGCAGAACTCTGGAATATGCTGTATGTGTGGTTTGAGTTACAGCCCACATTAAGACACCTAAAACACTATAGCTTTATTGGAAATTAAGTCTCTCAGTACAAAATTTAGGAAGGGGAGCATAACTGGAACAAAACGTTTGAGGCTACGTTGCTTATGTTCAAGAAATTTTAACATTCAATGTGGTTGATATGTAAAAATATACAGTGAGATTATGCAACACTACCCTTTACATAAGTATATAAAAATACATATGTTATTGACTGTGCACGGTAAACATATAGTAGCAAAAACTGTATAGTCCTATGCACAAGCACACAGTATTTTAACATATTTCACTTTTCTAAAAGAGGGGACATTCTTGCATCAGTAGTGTCCAGCTTTTCTACTCCAGTGATCACAAGAACTCTAATACAAAACTACTTAAACCACTTTTTCTTCTGTGGTCTTTCCACCTGTGTTTGCTTGGTGATCATGGCCGTTTGGTGCAGTACTGACCCATTCCACCCCTCACGTTTGCTGTGAATTGTATCCCATTAATTTCTTTGCGAACGTCTTACACGGGTTACCAAATTAGTGCTATTTTCACTTACATCCATAGATTTATGGGCTTGTTCTTCAGTCAGGTTACTTCTAGTTTTATATCTGTTTTATCAGTACAGTGTTGTATGTTTTTATTTTGTCCATTTTGGCATCTTGGAGCATGCAGAGTTGGGACCTCATGGAATTGATCCATTCCTGCTCCTGGCATACATACACACTTCACTTGTAGATTTCTACCTCCCTAAATCAAAAGTCAAGAAAGCTTTGCTTCTCTTCCATTTTTTTTTATTTTAAGCTGAAAACTGACCCTTAGCTGACACAGACTTCATCCTTCAACTGGAGTACTCTTAGCTAGCATATGAGCAGTGGAACCCTAATGCACCCCGTCTTTGAAGTGCATCAGGCATTCCATTTCAGATTAGCAACCTTTGTATGTCAGTGGCTTTTCGAAGATGCGTACCCAACTGGACCTGTGTTTCTTCTCTTCTTCATGTCTTTCTTCACAGTAGGAACAGATATACAGTTATTTGAAAGCATAATGTCTGCATACTTCTGCTGATAGTGCCATTTGTCTGTTGATTCAATCTGACTTGATATGGCAGACAACTACATATGGTCTCTACCACTGTTTGATGCCACTGTGGCCAGTCTAATCCCTCACTTCCTACACACAAGGGCTGCTTATAACTAGGTTTTGCTTGCCTTGGCTATTCCTCCAAAACCAAGGCTTTCTGTTGATTCATTGCTGGTAGTGCTATCAGCTGGGGGGGGGGGGTTGCCGTTGCCATTCCGTGCTGCTAGCTGTGACTTCCAGAGGGTTTTATTTTTATTCAGTAACTTGCTTTCCAGGCTGGTTTTCACATCTTTAACATTACATTGTAAAAATATTTTCTTTGTCTTTTTCTGATTTTTTTCCTTGAGTTAAGCTTTTGTATTTTAACCAGTTTGATAGCCATGTTGACTTTTTTTTTTTTACTGGTATTAGTTTACTTAGGAAATATTGTAGCCTTCTCTTTATCTTCTTTAAGAAGAACTTCCTGGTCTTCTGTTTCTTATATCATTTTTGTTTGTCATAAAAGTAAACATACCAAGCTCTGCATTGTGCATAATGTCACTCCAGAAGTCAGGGTTTTCTGATAGTTTCTCCAGGCTACAGACATTTAGAATCATTCCTATAATGTAGGAGGGTGTTGTTTTTGGGTGGTGAGTTTAGAATCCACTGAAAGGAAGGCAAAAATGAGGGGGACTAAAAACCTCCAAGGCTGTTTGGATAGTGGTTCCATGCAGCCAGTTTTTGCCCAGTATTTGAGAAATCTTAATAATGGCCATGAGACCTGTATGAGCACGTGTGTGGGGGGCTGATAGCTGGCAGGCAAAAAAGTACCTAAAAATCTTACTCTTCACTTCTGTATGATTTGACCGTACATCTGTGATGCATATCTGGGCACTTTAGCCACTCACCAGTTTAGTCTCCCCTTTAATTACTATAAATATTTTAAAGACCTCTTTATACTCAACCCAAACAAAACTAAACTACTCAAATTCCAACCCACCAAACATACTCAAAACAACTCTCACTTTAACATCACGGCAAAAGACAACACCACTATATACCCAACTGAACACACCAAATTGCTAGGAATGGAAATAGACAATAAACTAAAATTTGACATTCACATATCCATGACTATAAAAAAAGTCCACAAAAAACTAGGAGCATTATACAGAAATAAGCAATTTCCCACCAAAGCAGCAAAAATTTCAATAGCAAATTCTCACCTTATCTCCACCCTACTTTATGCCTCTCCAATATATACCAACCTAAGGCAATGTGATCTAAACAAGCTAGAGACCTGCTACAACAAAGTCGCCAAATTCGCCACAGGGGCATCCTACCGTAGTCACCACTGTCTCTCACTTGCTGAACTGGGCTGGCTTGAACTCCCTCACCTCCTTCAGTGGTATCAACTCTCACTGGCCCACAAACTACTAAACCATCCACTAAATGTCCCATCACTCCAGAATCTACTCCAACCCTATCGCACCACCAGACCACTAAGATCCAGCAGCAAAAATCACTTGCAGATCACTAAAGCCAATAACACTGCTGGTGAAGCACTATTCTCTTGCGCCATAGCCAAATTATGGAACTCACTCCCACCCACAATTACCTCCATACCATCATGCATCCACTTCAAAACTTTACTAAAAGCGCAACTAAAACATGCTGGCCATGCCCTTGCAACTCCCACTCTAATATCATCCACCCCATCCAACCACTACCTTTCTTTCCACTCCACTAACTACCTTGATTATAGCAAGCTCAGATGCTCATAAGCCAGTACTTATTATACAGCACAAACTTCTTCTTCTTGTAACATTTGTTAATGTATGGTATGCACTTCACAGATAAAGATTCTAGTTGTCTACTGATGTACTATGTTCTTCATCTGTAAATATGTTGTAAGTAATTGCTATGTAAATTGTTAATCACTATGTAATCCAATGTAAATACTGTCTGTTTATTTTAACTGTGGAGCTTTTCTCCCTGGGCCTCCGCTGAAAATGGACCTACATCCAGTCGGACACTCCCGGTCAACAAATTTAAATAAATAAATAAAGACTGGCCGGTAGGAAAGCATATTGACTCAGGTAATGAGCTGTAAATGAGCTATTTGCTAAAGATGTTCATTTTATTCTGAGGGTTTGTGATTTAGTGTGTTTTGCAGCTCACGAATAACAGTTACACACCCACACACACACAGTCACCCCTGAAAATAAGCTGTTCTTCTTTATGGGTGTTACCAGGTAAAGACAAAGGCCTTACTTGTACTTTTAGTCCACTGGTCAGAGAAAGGAGGCACTCACTGTAGGTTCATAGGTAGGTACTAGGCTATCGGCCCAAGGGCCTAAGTAAGCCTAGCCAACAAGGTTCCCTGGCTTATGCCACCCAAGAAAGTTATTTTCCTGTGTCCCTGTCGAGCAGAGCCACAGAAGTGATCCCTGGGGTGTATTTCCTATTTCCCATCCACTCATCAAGATTTTTCTTGAAGAGTGCTAATGAGGAACTTTGCTTGACATAGATGGGTAACTTGTTCCAGAGTATGGGATGTCTCTGGGACAGGAATCTATCCCTCCAGCATGTCCAGTTTATTGTGGTGACAAGGTTTAGGTCCTTCGAGCATGTAGCTTGGCGGGATTGGGATTTCTTTAGGTGTAGCATGTCCAACAGCTCTGGGTTTGACATAGCGTTATATGTTAGGCAGAGATCACCTTGGAGTAGGCGATATGCTACGGAGTAAAGCTGGAGTTTTTTGAGATGGTCAGTGTAGGGCATCTGCTTGAAGCCAGTAATCCTCTTTGTGAGGTACTTCTGTGACCTTTCCAGCTGCTGCAGATGTCTTGTAAGGTACATTCCAAAAGGGGCATTGTACTCTATAATGGGTCAAATGAGTGTCAAGTAGAGGGGAACAATGACGTCTTTTTTCCTGGATGAGAACCCTTTTGTGATGAGGTGTGCCACATAGAAGGATTTCCTGACTACTGTGGTGATGTGATTATCAAAGGAGAGACTACTGTCCACCTGGGTCCCAAGGTCTCTTATCACACATTTGGCGTTAAGTAGACTGCTGCCTATGTGGTAGTTCATGGGTACAGAGTTTTTACCAGAGGGGATGACAGTGCACTGTTTGGCATTGAGCTTGAGGCCATGGCTCTGACACCAGGCATCTGTCTCAGTGAGGCCCTTCTGTAGGATGTCCACATCATTTGGGGACTCGACTATGGCTCCTAGTTTGTAGTCATCTGCAAACTTTGTTAGCCAAAGGCCTTCTGTGTTAGCTTGTACTTCAGAGAAGTAGATACCAAACAGGAGAGGTCCCAGGACTGAACCCTGTGGTACTCCACTTGTCACTGGTTTGAAGTCAGATTTGGAGTCTGCAACTTTTACAGTGTGGGTTCTGTCAGTGAGCCAGATGACAACCCATCTGGTGATGTAAGGATTTATACCTAGTTTAGTGAGTTTAGCTATAATTCCAGAATGGGGGATGGTGTCAAAAGCCTTGGCAAGGTCAAGATAGGCTGTGTGAACCACCTTACCCTCGTCTACGGCTTTGGTGACTGCTTCAAAGAAATCGATCAGGTTCAGGAGGCATGATCTGCCTTTCACAGTCCCGAGCTGGGTGGGGTCCAGAGTTTGGAGGTTACCGATGTCTTTGTTTATGAGTTACAGGCTCGTCAGGCTAATAAGGCGATAGTTCCCAGGATCAGAGGTGGCTCCTCTTTTGTGGAGTGGGATAACTGTTGCTGTGTGCCATTCATTGGGCACAAAGCCTGACGTGAGGCTATGATTGAACATGGTGCTTAGGTGGGGAGCCAGTTTGTTCTGAAGTTCATGTAAAACGCAGCCTGGGATGTTGCCCGGTCCCATGGATGCTGTTTGTTTGGCTTTAGAGAGTGCAACTTTTACCTGCAGAGTTGTGATTACAGAGACTGTGCAGTCTTCCTCAATAGATATGGGCCCTTTAGGGGGTGAGAGGGGGGTAGTGAATAATCCAGGGAGTTCCTGTCATCTTTAGATATCTTCAGTCTTAACCTTGTTTTCCATAGGCTTATGGAGTGTAGATATCAGCAAATTATTCATTTAAAGACTGTTTGTTTGCATTTTCATATCTTGTACTGATGCAGTCTCTTATTATACAAGCAAAATAGTGTCTGAGCATATATTAAGGGTAGAATATAGTAAAAGGGTTCTTTGTATGCAGAAATTATTTTGCAGTATTACACATATCATTTTGCTGTGTTTTTTGTCATGTTGTTAAACAACAATTGTATTTGCTGTATAATTGAAAATTAAGACTTTCTCAGTTGGCATTAATTCTTTACTATGCTTGGTGTAAATAATTATTGTCTATCAAATTTTTTTTGCATAATCTCAATATTCATGTTTTATGAATTCCATTTACCTGTGGCCCAGAAAGTCACTGAACAGGATAGTTAAAGTAAGTAGGTAGGAATTTTTTTTTTTGCCTTCTCCCTTAGAAAATATATATTTTCAATGGAACGAAGTGCCTGAGACTAAAGAGATGTCGACAAACACTGCATTCCAGATCTCTGGAAAGCTTCTAGCTCACAGTGTGTCCTTGGCCAACTCCCTTGCCCTGAGTGTGCTTCTGTTCCCCTAGCACACACACACACACACACACACACAAAAAAAACTGAAGTAAAACCATCATTCCATTCTGTAAACTGCATTTCAGGGAAGCTTTCCAGCACAGAAAAAAATTATTGGGGGGGGGGGGGCATAACTGCTTTGCTGTGCTGTCAGATTAACAGTTTCTGCATCTGGTCTTTGTATGGTCTTGTCTGTTCGGTGTATCCGACTTCCAAACAGCAAAGCCTTCTGATGCATCCAGAATGAAAATAAAAATGAGTTTGAAGCAGGGAGAGGAATGAAGCCTTGTAGTCTTCCTCTAATACCATGGAAAAGCAAACTGCCTCTGAATTATCAAGAGAGAAAGTCAGACATTGGCTTTTCAGTGCCTTGGTGAGATAATGCTGTGTTTAGCCTGAAGCAGGAAATCTTTTTCTTCCCTTTCTACTGTCTCTCTCTCGCTCTCTCTCTCTAACTAACGGGCATACACACACACACACACACACACACACACACACACACACACACACACACACACACACACACACACACGCACACACAAACATTAAACATCTGGTGAGCTCAGTAGTGCACACCACTGCACTCCTGTTAGATGTGGAGGCTATTCCAGTAAGGGAAGAATGGTTGCTGTGCCCCATAGATTGTCCCCAGGCAGCCTCCACTGCAGTGTTGGCTGTCGGAAAACAGCAGATGGTAAAATCCAGGAGAGCTTTTCGTATTGCAGAGTTAAAATGTTGTTTTATTCCTCCAGTTACCAAAACGTAATAGTTCTGCAGTCCTAGAATCCACTTGTGTGTAATGCTGTGAAGCGGTAACCTAAACATGCTTTTATAATAATAATAGGGCTCTGTGCTTGGACTACTGTATTTACATGCCTACATGCCTTCACTTCTCTGCTTTTTACATGATGATTTTATTATTGTTAGCTTTAGTTAAATATGTAAAATATTTTTTATGTTAATAGCTGCTGCCTTATTGAATTGGTTCATGGGGCATGGCTGAAAAGGGCCTTCTGTCTGGTTTACCTACTCAATTAACAAATGTATGTAAATATATCAGTAAAGCCAGTAAGGCAGGCTGGAAAGGTTTTAGACTTGGGTGCAGAAGGATCTATTCATTAAATATTTTCAGTAGCATAGACGAATGGATGGAACATTAGTAATTCTGATTTAAAGAATGAACAATGGATATCCCAAGTTTTGTACACATAGTATGCAATGCATTGATTATATTTTTGCTTAAAGAGATATGTATTTGAAGCCTTGTGTTTGTCTTCTGAGACTTGTACTGCGAATGGATATTCCTAATGTTTTGTGTATTTTTGTTTCATTTTATTTGATGATGCTAACAAGTTGCAGTGGGCAGTACAGTAGGAATGAAGGCTGAGTGATAGTTTAAACAGCCCTGTGCAAAGGATTGTTCCCCTGACAGATGAGAGCATGGAAGTTCAAGGTGACACTGCATTCTGCTAGTTTTGCTTCAGACAGTTGAAAGAACCTGCATGTTCCAGTTCTAGTGTTCAACGCTGGATTTCTGTAAAGCTGGCAAACTAACAAGTCTATCTCTGTCAAAGATATCTTAGTCCTCATTGCCCCCCTCACCTGTATTCTAATTTTTAAAGAAGAATAATTTACCAGTCACTTCCTTTGTGTCAGTACACCCATTAACTTGTTTTAACAGAGTAAAATGGTGAATAACTGTTAACATTCTATATTACACTTCTTGCCTTTGCATTGATCTGTGGTGTGTGACCCCCCACCCCCAGCATACACACACAGCCTTCAGTGATAGCTTCCTAGATGTTCTTCGTGTTTCACTGTTACAGGCATCACACTTGGGTTATCTGCCTGCAGGTACCCCTCAGTCGGCCCGAATACCAGAGATTTTGTATTTCTGCATCAGATGCTGTCACTCCAGGACTGACGTCAGGTCATCAGGGGTATAAAAACAGGCAGCCGACGCCATTACATCAGTCTTTCTTGCCGAGGAGCCTGAAGAAGAAGCAGAAGCAGATGTTCTTCGTGTTTCACTGTTGCAGTCATTACATTTGGGTATTCTGCTGGCAGGTTGCCCTCAGTTAGCCTAAATAACAAACTCTTGGGTCCTGCGTTGGTTGCTGTCTCCTCTTCCATGACGTCAGGTCATCAGGGGTATAAAACATGCAGCTGACGCCATTTTATTCAGTCTTTCTTGCCAGGCGGTGTCCGAAGCAGAAGCAGTTCGCAAGTGTTGGTCGTCTGACTCCTGAAATTTTCGCATTCGAGTTTCAGAACCGAAGTCTTCAAACTAAAGCTAAGTACCCCGTTGGGGAAACTTTTTCTTGCTCCTTACTGATGTCAGTAAAAGTTAATAATTGCATTACTTATGGGAAGCAAATACCTCATAAGGATTTTCATTTGTACTGTATTCCTTGCCTAGGGCCTGATCACAACGTGCCTTGCTGTCGGTTTTGTGCTAGTTTTAACCAACGCACTATTAAGTGTCGGCATATTTTTGCTTCTAAATATTTTGGTTTAAGATTTAATTATCCTGAAATGTCGTCGGTTAGCAATCCAACTACCAGAGTTCACAAAAAATGCAAAGAAAAAGACAGAGACAGACCGTTGAGGTCCAAAACCAATGACAAAGCGTCTCCTAAGCCAGTCGCCGGTTCGCCAGTACTCAGTGAGGTGCTTTCGCAACCCCTGATGCCCACTACTTTTGAGTCACAGGCCTCTACCAAGACCCATTCGGAGTCCGGTATGCCGCGAGATTCTCAGAGTATTGAACCCGCGGATGTCTCTCCCTTGGATGGGTCCAGAGCCACTGAGCAGGCACCGGCTTCTGAGGGTGTTTTCAGGCCTCAACATTTTTATATTAAACCGACGCCAGCCTCAAAAACAAGGTCAAAAACATCTTCTGTGTCTAAAAATCCGTCGCATGAGCCACGTGCTCAGGCCCCTATGCCTAAAAAACAGATGATCAAAATGGCTGAGGATTTAATTACCTTGATCAGGGGTTTCCACCCCCCCCCTGCTATGAGGCCTAGGCAAGGCACTGATTATGAATCTTCAGATCAGGTTTCCATTTCTTCTGATTCTTCTTCTGATCAGGAATTTTCTATTCCACCCTATGAGGATTCTGATGCAGTGGAATCCATCCCATCTGCATCTCCTCCTGAGGATTACTCTTTTGGAGAGACTGCATACTTTAAGGGAACATTTTCACTGGGAGACTCAGGACTTCTCTGAATCAAAAAAGAGGCTTAGTGATTTCCTTCTTCTTCCTCAGCATAGGCCTTTGGCAATACCTCCTGTATTAGACCGTTGATGATGTGTTTTCGGAATCAAGCATGGCTGCTGATTCCCTGCCTCCGGCTCCTAGTAAGCCAGACAGATATTACAGGGTTCCTGACTCCCACAAATTTCTATTCAAAAATCCTGCTGCTGATCCTGAGACTATTTCTCAGGGTCCCAAGGGTGTAAATGCCTCTACAGCCAAAAATCCTACCCCCTCTGACAGAGATTCCAGGGTGCTGGATAGATGGGGAAAGAAGGTTTATACGTTTGCAACCTTGGCAGTCGGGGCCATAAACTGCCAGTTTCATATGCTTAAATATCAACAGCATGTTATGGGCTTACTGAAACAGAAAATGATATTGATTTCTGATTGTGTGGAAAATAAAGAGTTACAGGAATTATTGCATTCAGCAGAACAGGTTGGAAAGCATACTTTGCAAGGTGGTTTTGATTCCTTGGAGGCCTCTTGTAGGGCCGCCATTACAGAATCTGTGATTAGAAGGCATGCCTGGCTCAATGAGCAAAATCTGCTGATCATGTTAAAGCTAAATTGTTGGATGCCCCTTTGCAGCATGATACTCTGTTTGGTAATAAGGCAGAAGAGGTTTTAAAGAAAATGGAAGACAAAGCTAAATCTACGCAAATTGTAAAAGATTTCTTGCAAGTGCAGCCACCCAGGTTCAGTAGACACTGGCCTACTAAAAATCGGTCCTTTCCTGTGTCCAACAGAGCCACTCAAGGCAAATACAGGTGCTCAAAAGGCTCCAGATACCAATCACAGGGTTCTTACAGGCCAAAGCAATGGGGTGCCTCCACCTCCAAAACTGGAGGAAACAATTCAGAACCCTACAGTAAGCAGTCTGAATGACTTTCCTCTACCATCACCAAGCACTTACCTTTTGGCAACCCCCTTGGGGGGAAAACTAGCACTTCATGCTCAAAAGTGGCAGTTAATTACCCAGGACAAGTGGGTATTAAACATAGTATCCCAGGGGTACAGATTTCGTTTCCATACTTTGCCAATTCCAAATGGATGGCCGGATCTGCCACAAAACCAGTGGGCAGAGGCCCAGAAACAAGTCATGTCCCTCATGGATATGGGGGCTATTCAACCGGTACCAGAAATGGAAAAAGAACAAGGTTTTTATTCAAGACTTTTCCTGGTACCCAGAAAAGACAATTCATGGCGTCCAATACTGGACTTACCGATTTTGAACATGTTCCTGGACATTCCAAAATTCAAAATGCTGACTTTACAACAGCTACTGCCTATGCTAGGCAGGAATGCTTGGTTAGTAACTCCAGACTTAAAGAGGCATACCTGCATATCCCAATAAGGGAGTCATGCAGAAGATACCTCCGCTTCAAAGCAGATGTTTTGCATTACCAATTCTCTGCACTGCCCTTTGGCTTATCTACTGCGCCCAGGGTCTTTACAAAGTGGCTGGCACCAGTAATTGCATTCTGCAGACAAAGAAGCATACAAATTTATCCTTATCTGGACTGTCTCATTCAAGCAGAGGACAAGGACACTCTTCTTCCACATCTGGCATTTGTAAAAAGGCTTCTAGCATGCCTAGGAGACACCATAAGCGAAAATAAATCTCAACTGGTACCCTCTCAAATAATTACATTCCTGGGTGCAAGCTTGAATACAACTGCCCAGATGGCTTACCTTACGCCAGACAAACAAAGGCAACTGACAACATACTTCAAACAAATGGCAACAAAAACCCAGTTATCTGCAAGACAAATTCTGCAGGCTTTGGGGTTCATGGCATCCTGCATTCTACTAATTCCAAGTCCGAGACTGCATATGAGGAAACTTCAATGGTACCTAAAATGTTTATGGAGTCAACATTGTCACAGTCTAGAAACAATGATTCCTCTCATTCCCTGCCTACAACAGGAGTTTCTTTGGTGGGCAGAGACATGTCACAGAACCTTCTTCAAGCCAGAAGACCCAGTACAAGAAAATCCTATGCTGATACGTGTAAAACTTACTGCTCCTGGATTCAGTCTAAAGGAGAGGACACAACTCTGCCCCCTTGCCTCTAATGCTGGATTACATAGCAGATCTACTCTACAGAGGCCTGTCTTTCACCTCCATTAAGATACATGCCTCAGCCATTTCGGCTCATTACAACACGGAACCACCTCTCTTCTCGCACCCTCTTATCAAACAGTTCCTGAGAGGGGCAAACAACTTAAAGCCACCAAGGAGAGCAACCACCCCTGCTTGGGACCTTAACTTTGCACTAGAAAAGATCATGCTTCCCCCTTTTGAACTTGCAGCGTCAGCAGAGTTAAAATTCCTCTCTTGGAAAATAGCTTTGCTTCTAGCCATCACTTCAGCTAGAAGAGTGTCTGAGGTACAAGCACTTATGGCTGTGGAACCCTTCATTATTTTCCATGCTGACAGGGTTTCCCTCAGGACTAATCCTTCCTTTATGCCTAAAGTGGTGTCCAGCATGGCTGTAAACCAATCCATCCATTTCCAACTTTCTTCCCTAATCCTCAGAATAAAGGGGAAAAGGATCCTGCACTCCTTGGACGTGCACAGACAGCTCAGTTTCTACCTTGATAGGACTAAGCCCTTCAGAAAGTCTGACCAATTATTAGTCAACTTTGCAACAGGTGCAGAAGAGGGCAAGGCCATTTCAAAACAAACGGTTTCCAAATGGATAGCACACTGCATCCATTTCTGCTAAAAGCACCATGGGAAACCAACCCCTCAGTAGGCAACGTCTACATCTACAGCATTTCTCAGGGAAGTCCCTACCAGGGACATCCTGGAAGCTGCTACGTGGAGTTGTGTACACTCCTTCACCAAGCATTACTACCTGCCTATCTTTTCCAAATCCAGAGCTGGTTTTGCAATAGCAGTCCTGCAAGGCATACTAGCCAGCTCTAACTCTTCTTGACTGCCTCCCCCCTTCTTCAGCTTTGGGAATCCACCCAAGTGTGATGACTGCAACAGTGAAACACGAAGAGCATAGTACAGTTGTGTACACTTACCATAAACGTAGATGTTTGAGTGTATTCACTGTTGCAGTCCTGGTTTCCCTCCCTCCAGCCCCCTGATTTCTCTCTCTCTCTCTCCTCTCTGTGGCTATTACTCACCTCTTTTAGGGGTATTGGTATTTACTTTTTACTGGTGGTATTTTCCCCACCATAACTTAGCTCCTTATCTGGGGGGGCTCCTGACATTTGGGGCAAGAAAAACTGATGTAATGGCGTCGGCTGCCTGTTTTTATACCCCTGATGACCTGACGTCAGTCCTGGAGCGATAGCATCCGACAAAGAAATACTAAGTCTCTGGTATATGGGCCAACTGAGGGCTACCTGCAAGCAGATAACGCAAGTGTTGATGACTGCAACAGTGAATACACTCGAACATCTACATTTATGGTAAGTGCACACAACTGTACTTTCCTACTTCCTTAAATCAAAAGTAAGGAGAGCATTGCTTCTCATCTATTTGTACATGCAGATTTACTTTAGTAAGTGCGTGCATGCACACACACATAACACATACAACACACACATTCACAGAATGTTTCGGCTGTCTCCCAGATGCTTTTTGCCAGGGGGTTAAATCTGAAAATCTATCAGACTGCAAGCACATCTTAATAAGTAATTGTAAAAGACCAAAAGATAAAGATGTGCAACTGAATTTTCTTAGCCCTTTTTAACTTCAATTTACTTTGCTAGGCACTTAAACAGTGCACTGTAATTAAGACAGTCATTTACCTGCTCCAGAATTTCAGTGTTTTGGAATGTGCTTCTGCTTTCATTCTTTCATTAATTTTTACTTTGGTGAGTTATGCATACCTCTCCACCTCTTAGCATAGGAAATCTGGACAAAGCCAAAAATAATTGGGGGGGTGGGGGCAAAGGACAAAAAAAAAAAGACACATTTTAAATATTGCTGTTACAAATTTAGAAAGTTGCTAGAATAAAAGATTTTGTGTTTCCATACATTTTCTGAAGGATATGAAATCTGAAACTCACGTGTTTGTCATTATTTATGACTGCAGTCCTCACTGATTTGACAGAAAAAAAAATTATGAGGAACAGACTCAAATCTGGACAGTTAAGAGATAAGGTTAGATGGTCTAAGTGGAACCTTTATAAATCTTGCTTGGTACATGCCATTATGTACATTTAGGGAGCTAAGCAATGTAAGCAGAGGTAAAAAAAAAACACATTAGGAACATCTTACTCTGTTGTGGCCATTTCTATTACTGTTTTAACACTTTGTAAGTTGCACCTAATGAAGATTGTGGAGCTGTAAAGAAGCAGCATTGTAGAATATTTAAGCAGTAGTTAATTGTTGGGGAGGTATTATTTATCCGCAAGTGTTGCAGTTAGACTTTGTGGTCTAAAAAACATGTGGCAAATAACTATTACCCACACTCCCTCCATTGATTTTTCAAATAATAGTTTGGCACAGCTTTTTCTTAGAAATTTTACGGATGAGTAATATTTGCAACATAAACTTAGTGGGGAATTATTTGTTTAATAACAGCTCCCTTTTGTATGTTGTTTATTTTCTTTAGGTTTACTTGCATTGGATTTTACCATTTGTTAATTTATTTATTTTGGATATGTTTTGTTTTTTTCCTTCAACAACTCTATTTTACGCTGCTAAGTTGTGTTTAAAAAAGTTGGCTTTAAACTGCTAAAATGTTTACTTTTTGCAATTCTTGTTTCATGGCCGTCTATGGAAGTATATTGTTGCTTCCACAGACCACAAGTAAAGAATCATCCTTTTAATCAGTTTAAAGGGAAGTAATCATTTAGCTCTTTTTTTTTTTTTTTGCTGCATACATTTATTTATTTATTTGTTTACTTTTGTTTACTGGGAAAATACAGTTTGGGCCTTGCAAGCGGAGGAAGCCTAGGGAGAAGAGATGTAAATTAAATACTAAATATACAAAGCTCAAAATTACATACATGAGAATATGTAATAATCAGAGGAAATACAGCAAGTGTAAATGAAGCATAACATAGTCCATAAACAACTTGATACATTTTTAAAAAGCACTGCACAGTTCTAAGGTGTTGATGTCACAAAGAGGTTTTTGATGGAGGTGATGTAAGTTAGAAAGTATACATGTCATAAAAAAGAAGAGAAGACGTGGGCACTGTTTACCTAATATTATAAACAAATTCTGTGACACCGGATGGTAAAGTGTAAGTAGTGAAGTAAGAAAGGAATCTTAAGTTGCTATAGCATTTTTCCGTATTTTAGATAGGCTGAAGTGACATTTTAGTTTCAAAATTTGCCCAGCCACTTCCTGCAGTAGTCTTTTGAGGAGGCTTCCTCTGCATTGTCAAAGTATTATTTTATTTTTAAAATAGTCTATAACTTTTTTATTATCCATTTTAACATTAGGAATAATTATCTTTTCAAGAGTGTTGCCATAGTTTTTTGCTTCATTCCATGTTCCTGGTTGTGTCAAGAATGTTTTAGACCGTGCTCAACCTAACTGGGGATCATAATGTTTGGGTTTTATCCAGCTTACCTGCCTGCATTTCCCAGCAGAAATGTCACCTGCTATGCCTTAGTCCTTATGAAGACCATTGTTGGTCTCATGTAGGCATTCCTATGAACCTTGGTTGATATTGGAAGGTTTTCATTATAATCTTAGCATTGGTATGAGGATTCTTCTTTTCTTCAAGCTCCACAAGACCCGTATAAGATCATGACTCTTGTGTTATCCATTTAAACATTAAATGTGATTATTGCAAGGAAAGATATATCTGTTTAATAGTACATTAAAGACATAAGAAAACTATGCACAGCTTTTATTATGGGAAGAAGGAAAGGTTGCTTTACTATTTCCATGACATCCCCTCAAAGATCTGCTGTTATAGTAAATACTCATACACAACTGTGCTGTCTTCAGCCAGCTCCATTGACATAGAGGGATAAAACCCTGACTTTCCCCCAGGTGACTTATGTTCGACTAGCAACTTGACTACATACTGTGGTTAGCATGGGGGAAAGGACAAGTGATGTGGCTTAGCTTTCTTCAGGGTGGAGGGTCTGTGGGGCTTTATCCTGGGGCATGTAAACCCATCATGGAATCCACAGTGCAAACTGAAGACCACATAAGAGTGCTGGCTTCAAGGGGGCAAGCCAGGGTATCCTTGAGGTGTTGCACTCACCTGTGGAAATGAGCTCTCTTGTGATGCTCAATGCACACTAGATCCTAGTTCAGGGTACTGGGCAGGTGCAACAGGGTACGAGCTTAAAGTAAAAACCCTTGCAGTTAACAATGATGGCACCACTGTGATGCTTGGTTGATGCTATTTTGTGGAAAAAAATAGCTGTAGGGGTTAATAGGGCAAGGTGGTACATAGGGAAGCTTGACGATCACAAGGCCAGGAGTAGAAATAAAGTACAAAAAAACCCGCCAAAACCCCCCACTGTACTGTCTTCTTCAGGTAGGGTCACTTTAGCTTTAAATCATAACATTTGGGTAGATTTCCCAAGCAGTAATTTCATATATAAGGGAGAAGGATAGTTTGAAGTGTAGCAGTGTCAAGACATGTCCTGTGCTTGGTCTTTGCATCCAAACTTAAAGACTTGTGAAGGTGTTAACAGTACACCACTTGGCATGATTTTCTACAATGTCCTGTGTATAGGCATTTCTGAAATATGCTGATGATGTACCTACTACCCTAACAGGGTTAGTTATTTAGTATGACCTGGAGAGGTTTAGTGCATTTGTCATAACTGAAGGCAATGCGGTGAGTCACCTGTTGAGAAAGAGCCTCTCTCTAGGCTACTGTGTCTTTTCCTTTTAAGATTTATAGAGAATCAATGATTTTTTTTCTGACATCATTACGCCTTTTAGTGCAGACTCTAAGTTGACAGTCAACATCTAACAGATGCAAATGGTGCTCTACTTTGTTTTGATATTTTGCAAAAGAAACTGGCAGATGAGTTAGTTAATTTGAGAGGTAGAGCAGAAATCCCGTTTGTCATTTAAGGAAATTTTTTTTTAGTGATATGTCATTGCATAATACCAAGTATAGTTTATATGAGCTCTTACAACTTATTGGCCTACGGTTGATCCTGCTCATGATAGCTAACATTTCCTGAAGTTGATGTTGGGCTCAGTTAAGGTTCTACTGAATGGTGCTGAAAGCTCTAATGGTGTACAAGCATAGGATGAAACAGTAAAGGCAGAGGGGGGTATAAAAAGGTAAGGCTGAATTGAGAAAGGACAGTGATAGTGTGAAGATAGGTGCAGGCTGCCAGCCTAGCTAGATAGAATGTTGTAGATAATTCTGTAATTTGTAAATATTAATGTAAGCCACAGGCTTCTTCTCTTAAATGTGAATAGACTGTATTGGATGTTGAACTGAAAAAATGTAACAGGAGTACACTCTGCTGTAAGAAAGCTGATAAGTCAAGCATTGTGAAATTCTTTGATCTAAAACTTAGAGCCGAGATGTCTAGAGGGAGGCATTCTGCCTATTGATTTGAGGCCAGAGTTAATGGCTAGAATTTACATGTATAATTTATTTTATTGCTCTGGCTTCTTGACCAGCTGCAAGATCAAACAGACTATTAACTTCTGAGTTTCTGTTAGGCTGGGAACCAGAAAGAAATGATGTAATCTGAAAAGAATCAGTGTTACTGTGTTACTAATTTAAGGACAGAAAGAATGAGAGCATTTAGCATTTGTCTTGAGAGCATCCAACTCACCAGCACTCTGCCTTTGTTCTATATGTAAGTTTATTTTAAAACTGTGTTTTCTCTTAGATATAGCTAGAAAATAGGAAGATTAGATTAGTTTTTTTTTTCTGTATTAATACCAGAACTTTTCTACTGTATTATTTTAAGTATTTCTCTGTGATCTCTGAACCATTGACAAGGACTGTGTAGTAAGAAGTATTGTCTTGTGTTTTTATTATTAAATATTTTTAAATATTTCAACTGTGGCTGTTTTGTGTAGAGATAATTTAAGCTCTAAGAGTATATTGCATGTATTTAGTGATACTGGCCAAGCCACTCCAATAAGCCTTGACTGTTCAGTTACACTTACCATTGGATAATAATCTTGCACAGTATAATTAGACATCCTTTTATAAGGGCCTTTTAGTAGCTGATAAATATTAGTGGGTGGTGGCAAGTGGTCATACCGTATAGTCTGTGTAACAGGGGCAAAGCTGGAGAACCTGTGCCAGCCTTCCCCAGGAGTGTCTGCGTGGTTGTATATAACTCTTATCTCAAAGTGGGTGTTTGTCAGCTACTTGGGCAGGGACATGAAGCACTTTTTGGACTGAGAGGGTGCTGGAGGTTTGAGCTTGCCCACTAGGCTGAGATCTGGACCCTATAGCTGTGCCAGTGGGGAGTCTTATTGGGGACCTGGAGAGAAAGGGAGAATCCAGCCCCAGACTGACTGTGATCTCTGTGTGCTCTTAAGGGAAGTTGTACTTTACTATGTGTCTATTTATTATCCTTTCCCTATATGGACGCCCCTCACTGGTGTTAGTGGTGAGGAGTGAGGCTCCTTGATTGCTGAGCCAGTGTACAGGTGTCACATATTACTGTGTAAAATAATTTTTGATGACCTGTTCATAATGCAGTGTCATAAAAGGACAATATTAAAGCCATAAGGCTAAAACGGTAAAAATGATCTTGGTTTTGGACATGTGTTTGATTTGGTAAACATGTAACTTTATAGTTTACTGTATAGTTTCACAGCTTATCACAACTTCTTCTCTCGTTTTACAAATGCCGGCTAAAATTTGTACATTCTGTCAGGTGACTTTTGTATAGCCACAGCGTACAAAGAAAAAAAGTTTATGTGGAAGTCTGTAGGGAATGGTTTGAGTAGCAGCTTTAACTGGGTAAATGACCTGTGGTTGGTGTTGCAAACACCTAGTATTCATTCACATTGACTGTAACCCAGAGTGAACCAGCTGCTGTTGTACCAGATGATTAGAGGGTGGGGGTTGGGGACTGGAATTAATTATCAAGAAGCCAGCTGTCTTCTCTTGGTGGATGGGTTCAAGGTTTGTTCATTACTTTGGTTGTCCTCTGTAAAGCCTGGGGGTCCTACAACAGGCTGCCTAAAGAATTAAGTTAAGCTTGACAACTGTCCTTATGGCGACTGAATGCTAGACATATGATGCATTGCATCTTGGGTGCTTTTGGAAAAAATATTAGGGTAGGACATAAGGTCAAATTTCCCTATATAGGTGGTACTGCAGCTTAGACTGATGAAACTGTAATTATGACTCTGGTAACCTAGGACTGACTAGCAACTTGGACAGTGATGGAGCCAACAAGGAAAGAAGAGAGTAAGCAGATGATAGATTAATGCTGTTGGAAGGAAGGATGAGGTCCTGCCCCCCCAATCCCCTGCAAAGCCATCTCCTTCTGGAGAAAGACTGAGAGAAGGGGAAGTACACAGCATGCAGTGTATGAGCCTGAGACCTGCTTCTTATACTGCTAAGCCATGTCTGCATGGTGGTCTTCATGGGGCATGTGTGGGAATGAGCATACCCACAGTGAACGGCACAGTAAGCCAGTGCATCTGCTAGTATGTACATCAGCTGTCACAGGCAGAGTTTGGGGTGTAAGCTGAAGAAACACTGATGGGCACCTGTAAGATGGTCTTTAGACATCAGCCGGTCAGTTGACAGAGACCTAATTGTTGTCAGGCAGAGGAGGCTAAAAGAGTTAAAAACAAAACTGTCTCATAGTGGGGCAGCATTAAGGGATCTCAGTGCTCAGCAAGAGGGGAAAGGTTGTGCACGCATGTAGCAGTGGACTTTGTCTAACCACTTGATGGCTTTAAAGAGAATTGGAGATAGACATTGTTTACTTGAAAAATACTACACAGATATATGATCTGTATTGAATAGTTGATTCTCTGTCCATTTACTATTCAGTATTTGAAACCCAGAAATGTTGAAAATCATAGTAACATTGACATATATTTGAAACTAATGCAAAGCCTTTTTTTTTCAGGGGCGGAGCTTCCATTCCCCACACCACTAAACACCCCTCCAACTTTAATATACCAACTCTGAGATCACATACCAGAGAAGAAAAAAGGAAAATATCCTTGCCTGTTAGTAGCACACACAGAAAACTCAGAGTTTCTACCCACAATCAGTGTAAGTGAATCATAAAGATTCACATATGCTGCTATAAACAAACATAATGCAGATAGCCAGTTAGTCTGTACACATCAATGAAATAGACTTCAGTGTAATGCAGACAACATTACCAGTCAAACTTATGTATCTTGAAATGAAAGAAGTCTCCCTAGATATGTATCAGTCTTTATGTGAATCGCAGCCAAAGAGTGATAAATCCAGGCGATCAAATCTGTTCTCCTTGTAGGATATCAGCTGGCCACATCTACAGTGCACCCAGCGTTCTTTCTAACAGTTGTGGTATAAAAGGGAAACTGGCAATGTGAGGAGAAATACTTGCGTATTGTGTGTGTGATATGTGTAAATATAGGTGTGTATGTGTATGCACATATGTATGTATATGTATGGTAAAATTTGGTGAAGCTGTACTGTCTTGTAGTCACAACAACCTGGACAGGTGAGACTACTGTGTGCATTGGTGGGCAGGTTTGCTGTGGCTACTTTAGCACTATCAGAACTTTGATTTCTGTTAGCTTTGCTTGAGAAGGCAAACAAAATCAGCAGCAGTATAGTTGTACAGACATAAGACTGAGGTGGGTATATGTTTGTGTGTGTCTAGCTATATGTATCAGAGTGAAAACACGGCAGAGGATCATGTCTTGCTTTACAGAGTTAAAGAGAACTTTTTCTGATGAAGAGCTGTATGTAGTACTTTTGTACTTGGCTGTGAGTGAAAACTTTTGTAGTTCCTGTGCAGTTCTTGTATGTACAACACTGGGTGACTAGCTGTGTTATACTCATGTTTACAGCTATGACTGTCTGCACTTACTGTAACTGTGTGCACAGCTCTGAGTGACTTGCTGTACTATACACATGTTTACAGCTATGACTGTCTGCACTTACTGTAACTGTGTGCACAGCTCTGAGTGACTTGCTGTACTATACATATGTTTACAGCTATGACTGTCTGCACTTACTGTAACTGTGTGCACAGCTCTGAGTGACTTGCTGTACTATACACATGTTTACAGCTATGACTGTCTGCACTTACTGTAACTGTGTGCACAGCTCTGAGCGACTTGCTGTACTATACACATGTTTACAGCTATGACTGTCTGCACTTACTGTAACTGTGTGCACAGCTCTGAGTGACTTGCTGTACTATACACATGTTTACAGCTATGACTGTCTGCACTTACTGTAACTGTGTGCACAGCTCTGAGTGACTACTATACACATGTTTACAGCTATGACTGGCTATTTTTTACTGTACCTGTAAATGTGGCTGTGAGTGACTAGCTGTACTGTACACATATTTACATTTATGACTAGCTGCACTTACTGTACCTGCGTGCATGACTCTGAGTGATTAACTGTACTTTACGCATGTTTACAGCTATAACAGGCTGTACTTACTGCACCTGTGTGCATGGCTCTGAGTGACTAGCTGTGCTATAACCACATTAACAGGGATGACTAGCTGAACTTACTGTACCCATGTGCATGACTCTGGGTAACTTGCTGTACTATAGCCATGTATGCAGCTATTACTAGCTGTACTTACTGTACCCATGTGCACAGCTCTGAGTGATTAGTTGTACTGTACACAAGTTTACAGCTGTTACTGCCTGTGCTTATTGTATTTGTGTGCACGACTCTGCGTGACTAGCTATACTATACGCATGTTTACAGCTGTGACTACCTGTACTTACTGTACCTGTGTACATGACTCTGAGTGACTAGTTGTACTATACACACATTTATATGTATGGCAGGCTGCTCTTACTGTACCTGTGTGCATGACTCTGATTGACTAGTTGTACTATACCCACATTTACAGCAATGACTAGCTGTCTTACTGTACTTGTGCACATGACTCTGAGTGACTAGATGTACTATACCCACATTTATATATATGGCAGGCTGTACTTACTGTACCTGTGTGCATGACTGTCGGTGACTAGCTGTACTATGCGCATGTTTACAGCGATGACTAGCTGAACTTACTGTATCCATGTGCATGACTCTGGGTGATTTGCTGTACTATAGCCTTGTTTACAGTTATTACTAGTGGTACTTACTGTACTCATGTGCATGGCTCTGAGTGATTAGTTGTAGTATATGCATGTTTACAGCTGTGACTGCCTGTACTTACTGTACCTGTGTGCATGACTCAGTGGCTAGCTGTACTATACCCACATTTACAGTGATGACTAGCTGTACTTACTGTACCTGTGTACATGCCTCTAGGTGACTAGCTGTACTATACCCACATTTACAGCTATGACTGGCTGTACTTACTGTACCTGTGTACATGACTCTGGGTGACTAGCTATAATGGACGCATATTGACATCTATGACTAGCTGCACTTACTGTACCTGTGTGCATGACTCTGAGTGACTAGCTGTACTGTACCCACATTTATATGCATGACAGGCTGTACTTACTGTACCTGTGTATGGCTGTGAGTAACTAGCTGTACTATACACGTTTACAGCTGTGACTGCCTGTATTTACTGTACATGTGTACATGACTCTGGGTGACTAACTGTACTATACCCACACTTATATGTATGGAAGGCTGTACTTACTGTACCCATATGCATGGCTCTGAGTGACTAGCTGTACTATACCCATGTTTACAACTATTTTTACTGTCCTGTGTACATGACTCTGAATGACTAGCTGTACTGTACGCATATTTACATCTATGACTAGCTGTACTTACTGTACCTGTGTGCATGACTGTAGGTGACTAACTGTACTATACCCACATTTATTTGTATGGTAGGCTGTACTTACTGTACCCATGTGCATGACTCTGAGTGACTAGCTGTACTATACCCACGTTTACAGCTATTACTAGCTGTACTTACTGTAACCTTGTACATGATTCTGAGTGACTAGCTGTACTGTACGCATGTTTACAGCTATGACAGGCTGTACTTACTGTACCTGTGTGCAGGGCTCTGAGTGATTAGCTGTACTGTATGCATGTTTACCGCTGTGACTGCCTGTACTTACTGTACCTGTGTACATGACTCTGGGTGAGTAACTGTACTGTGCCCACATTTATATGTATGACAGGCTGTACTTATTGTACCTGTGTGTATGGCTCTGAGTGACTAGCTGTACTATACGCATGTTTACCACTATGACAGGCTTTACTTACTGTACCCATGTGCATGGCTCTGAGTGATTAGTTGTACTATATGCATGTTTACAGCTATGACTGCTTGTACTTACTATACCTGTGTACATGACTCTAGGTGACTAACTGTACTATACCCACATTTATTTATATGGTAGGCTGCACTTACTGTACCCATGTGCATGACTTTGAGTAAATAGCTGTACTATTTACACGATGTCCTTCATGGATGCATCTGCAGTCATAACAAATGGGTTGTCCTGTCGTCAGGCAGCCCTTTGGTCGGCCGGATTCCAAAGTCTGGGTCCGCTTCACCCGACGTCATCTCTGCTGGTCTTCGGTATAAAGGCATCAGCCCCTCAGTCTTTCTTGCCGCGTGGCGCCCAGCAGAAGCTGTTGTCGGTCAGATCCAGAGATTACTACTACCGAATACTACTGAAGACTTCTAAAAGCTAAGTACCCGTTGGGGACTCTTTCTTGCCTCAGCCGATGTCAGAAAAAGTCAATAACTGTTTAACTTGTGGGAAACAAATACCTCATAAAGATTTCCACTCTTACTGTTTGCCTTGCTTAGGCCCAGACCACGACGTAGCAGCCTGTTCGGGCCTGCTTCCTTCAACCGGCCAGAACGCTTTAGTCGGATTCGGTGTTTGCTGAACAGTTTTTCGCTCAGATTTTGCGTACATTATGCGTCGGATCCTCCGACTACCCAAATTGTTAAAACGCAAAAAAAGACCGACACTTTCGGTCCGCGGTTTCAAAACTGGTCAATCTTCAGCCGAATCCATGACTACTACAGCTATGACTGCTTGTACTTACTATACCTGTGTACATGACTCTAGGTGACTAACTGTACTATACCCACATTTATTTATATGGTAGGCTGCACTTACTGTACCCATGTGCATGACTTTGAGTGAATAGCTGTACTATTTACACGTTTGTAGCTATACTAGCTGTACTTACTGTAACCGTATACATGATTCTGAGTGACTAGCTGTACTGTACACATGTTTACAGCTATGACAGGCTGTACTTACTGTACTTGTGTACATGACTGTAGGTGACTAACTGTACTATATCCACATTTATTTGTATGGCAGGCTGTACTTACTGTACCTGGGTATATGACTCTGAGTGACTAGTTGTACTATATCCACATTTACAGCGATGACTAGCTGTCTTACTGTACTTGTGTACATGACTCTAGAGTGACTAGCTGTACTATACCCATGTTTATAGCTATTACAGGCTGTATTTACTGTACGTGTGCATGACTCTAGGTGACTTAACTGTACTTTACCCACATTTATTTGTATGGCAGGCTGTACTTACTGTACCTGGGTATATGACTCTGAGTGACTAGTTGTACTATATCCACATTTACAGCGATGACTAGCTGTCTTACTGTACTTGTTTACATGACTCTAGAGTGACTAGCTGTACTATACCCATGTTTATAGCTATTACAGGCTGTATTTACTGTACGTGTGCATGACTCTAGGTGACTTAACTGTACTTTACCCACATTTATTTGTATGGCAGGCTGTACTTACTGTTCCTGGGTGTATGACTCTGAGTGACTAGCTGTACAATACCTACGTTTACAGCTATGACTGGCTGTATGTACTGCGCTTGTGTGCACAGCTCTGCATCAGTAGCTCTGCCAAACCTCCATGAACCTTTCAAAATAAGGTACTGTGCAGTACCTACATATATGGGTCTCGGTGAGTAATGCTCTGAACCTGTGTTTGGCTGTCTTTGAGTAGCTATACATACAGCATCTTTGAGTATGTCCGAGTAATTAGTTGTGCAGTATTGTGTGTGTGAGTCAGTGTGAGTAACTTCACAGAAACCACTTTTCTATAATGTCATTTGTAGATTTTACCCACCTATTGAACAAGGATTAGGCAGTAAGACCTTTGATTGTTGTAACTGAAGTTTTTTTTTTCTTCTGTAATACTTTCCCTACTTTGCCTGATGTCAGTGACACTGAGGTGATTATAGATGAGGGTTTCACATTCTTATACTGTCATATGCTCCTTTAAGTCTGGCAAAGTTCAGCAATGTAGCTGTTGCAGGGTTATGGTTGGCTTAGAGTAGTGGCCCCATCATCCCCTGTTTCAGGAAAAGGCAAGCCAGTCATTAGCTGCAGTGATTGGCTTAGAGTAGTGGTCCCATGATCCCCTGTTTCAGGGAAAGGCAAGCCAATCATTAGCTGCCTATTTCGACATCACAGCAAACTTACATGCAGTTTCTGCCTTTTGAGATGTTAACTGAACTGTTGTTGACAAAACACACTTTTATTTATTTATTTGTTTTTGCAGTGAATGACTCCTTGGATGAACACTCTGTAAATGGCTCTATGTAGATGAACAGTACCTTTGTAAGTGACTGTCAATGAATTGTTGTACAGTTTTCTTTGCATGGCTCTTGCTGAATAACAATGAAGTAGCCGTTTCTATGGCATCTGAGGGAATATCAATGTAGTACTTGAGTGTGCCTGTGAGGGAATAAAGAAGAGTACTATACCTGTCTTTTAATAAGTAGCTGTGCAATGTCTTTTGTACAGAACTGACTGAGATGCTGTGTGACATGTTTTGCATGACTGTGAGTGGATGGCAGTATAGTACCTAGCTGCAGGATGTACTCAAGAAAGTGTATATAAAGCAGCCAAAAGTTAATAATAATCGAAAATGTGAATGCTGAGTGGACAGGGCAATCAGTAGTGTGCCAGTTGTAAATTCAACATTATTCAAAGGAATAACTTTAGCCACCTGTACCTACTGAAACAATGGCTACAGCTAACATACTCCCCGCTCCCATACCTCTGAACTGTCCAGATTTTTTCCTCTTATTTTTGGTCTATTCTTCATAAAATTTGTGGATTACTGGCAAGTCACAGGGATGATCTGAGGACTGAAGCCACTAAATAATGGCATACATTTGAGTTTCAGACTTCAAATTCTTCAGAAAATTTATGTTAACACAAACCCAGTTACTCTAGGAACTTCCTACGTTTATAAGAGCAATATTTAAAATCTGTCCTTATTTTTGTGTCTTTGTCCACCCATTTTGTCAGGCTTTGTCCAGATTTCTTAAACTAAGAGTTTGAGAGGTATGCCTGCTTTGGTAAGTGTAGGCAAAAAACACAACTATCAGCAGAGTGGAAGACAAACTTCTTCCCTCCCCAAGACGACATAAAAAAATACAAAATCATAAACTCTGTCAAAAAATGCTTCAAACTCGCTGTGGGTTTTTGAAGTCTGAAAGCTTCCATATGTAGATAGTAGGACACATACATACTCCTGATTCCTAAAATGAAAAGTGGTACATACTGCATTCCACCTAATATAATTTGCAAGTCTTGGCACATGCATGTCCATTGCATGAACAGCATATTAGGAAGCCATCACTAGCCACAGAAGACTACAGCAGAAGAAAAAGATGATGGAAACAAGAAGGTTGGGCATAAAAGTTTGCTATTTAAAAAGGTAAGTGGATTCACCCTCATGATCAGACCATGTCACCTATGGGTGAATGCTGCATTACCCACACCCACTTGTGGATTATTGTTTTACTACTATATTTAGTGAGGGAACAAGTAAGCCTGCAGTGTCATGATGTGCATGGCTCTGAATCAAGTACTGTATAGGGTTGTTACGCACGGGTGTGACTCAGTACATTCATACACAGTATTAAACAAGGAGTGCAGTGTTTATGTTTATGCTCCAGGTTTTCCAGCTTTTAGCTACCTGCTGGTAAATTAACTGTGAACAAACTAAAAGTAAAAAACAGACTTGTAACTCCACGAAATGGCTTAATACACGAAGAAAAGCACAGTACCAAGACGATATTTCCAACAGCTTTATTACGTGATCCACTCCACAAGCACAGTACTATGCTGAGTACTGCAAACAGAATACAAATCACACAAGGTTGAGCGCTTTCATCTGCAAAAGCAGATTTCATCAGAACCAAGAAGCTCCCAAAAAGAGCTCTTAAATATCTAATTAGGCGCCAAAATTTAGTGAATTAATTGATTGAAAATTACTCAAATTGCACATCCTTACAGGGTTTATGCCCAAAAAAATACATAAAATATATAAAATGTATAAAATGGTTAGTTGTGGTTAAACCATAACTAAAATACATCATACTGTTTTGCGTATATGTATAATCCCTAAAAAACTAGTGATGCAACAACCAAACCCGGCCTAAATGACCACATAAGTATCAAACCCTTTCTTATTTTTGACAGTTAATGTAGTTGTTTTTGTTGTTCATTTATTCCCTTATTACAACATATCCTTCATTTATTCCCTTATTACAACATATGCATCATTGTTTTTCAATTATTATTCTTTTAATAACTAGTTTTTAATAACTATTTTCAATACCTACTATTTTATAACTATTTTATATGTAAAAATGTAAAATCTATTATGCATTATTTCTTATCCAAAATTTGATAAGCTTTGTAGATTAGGAAGATTTTTTGTAAATATGTACTATGACTTATTATTTGTACCATTGTATTGTTACCATTGAATTTTTAATGACTTATGCACACATCACTTTTGAAGGGTGGTTATATGCTATCAACCCAGGTATTACAGTCATTTTGAGTACTCCTCAGTACATCAATTATTTATTTATGTTTTACATGTTATATCCACTTGACATTAGAAATTCAGGATACATCTGAATATTATAGATATTATATATATATTTATTTACACATGTATGAATATATATTCTCTTTCAAATATATTACAAAATTACACAATAAATATATATTTTTATACACATCATATACACTTGCTATATAATTTTACTGCATATTATTATAAGGTTTTAAGTTTATCACTAGTTTTTTAGGGATTATACATATACGCAAAACAGTATGATGTATTTTAGTTATGGTTTTACCACAACTAACCATTTTATATATTTTATGTATTTTTTTGGGCATAAACCCTGTAAGGATGTGCAATTTGAGTAATTTTCAATCAATTAATTCACTAAATTTTGGCGCCTAATTAGATATTTAAGAGCTCTTTTTGGGAGCTTCTTGGTTCTGATGAAATCTGCTTTTGCAGATGAAAGCGCTCAACCTTGTGTGATTTGTATTCTGTTTGCAGTACTCAGCATAGTACTGTGCTTGTGGAGTGGATCACGTAATAAAGCTGTTGGAAATATCGTCTTGGTAAATTAACTGTGACAATTCCATACAGCTGCAATGCAGCTGTAAAAGGTAACATTAATATTAATCTTCCTGTAGTACCTCTATAGTTTCGCACCCCGCACATTCCGTTGTAATGAACTTTGGCTTTCTCAATCCCCCATTGTGAATAGTCCATCTAGTGACTCTGACAGGTGCCCATTCCACCAGTGTGTAGGTCACGAGGTAAAGAAAGCCGTCCTTTTCAAGCTGACATATTTTTTCTGTGTGATAAAAAGTAAATAAAGTCATCTGGCTGTAATAAGTTAGCATTGTTCAGAGTATTATTGTCTGAATCACACAGTCTGGTTTCCTTTTCATTTTACAGCAATTTGAAAGTAAAGTTGATGGAGCTTGAGAGCACATAGCCTTGTAACTACGTCAAACTTCTATTGTTTTAATTCCATAGTTTACATGGTGTCAGAAGTAAAACAGGACAAATCATCTAGTTGTTAAAGAAATGGTGCAACTACATATACCAGAAAATCTCTCTCTCTTCACTGTAGTTTGTCCAGGAAATGGAAATTATGGATCTGGAAATTCTGTTTATTAGAAGGTACTTTATGCTACTTTACGACATGTAGGGGAAGAAGCCTTTAAAGGAGATGAAACATTTGAGTTTCAAGAGGTAGAGAGAGTGAGAGAGTGTATTGCTTTGATAAAACAGAAATTTCAGGGTTACTGGGTGACAAGAAAAATCTGCCATATGTCTGCCTTAGCTCTTCATGAGGGCATGAGATCCAAGTATTAATGTTTGTGTTACTAAATTAAACAACTGAGCCAAAAACTGAAAATTTGGAAAGTTACATTATAAATTAACAGAATTGTGTATGATATGCAGAATAATCAGATGAGAGGCAGATAGGTGGGTGAAGATGATTTAATACTAAATAAAGTGATTGCTTTCTGTAGATCAGATGAAATTAGAAAGCAGTTGAAATTACATTTTCTCAGTCATACCGCCTTTCTGGCCTGTTCATCATTAAATTTTTGTTTTTCTGTCAACTTATTGAGGACTCTTCTTTGGAAATGCAAGGTAATGCAAAACTGGTATTCTTGGATCGTTCTAAGTTTATAAGGGCAGTATTTGAAATCTATCCCTGATCTCAGGCCTTTGACACCCCATTAATTTTGGCTTTAACCAGAATTCTTCCACTAACAGGTTGAGATGTTTGACATCAGTTAAGAGTTTAATGAAGGCTGTTTCAGAGCCATAGAGGGATGCAACCCTGACTACATCCCATCATAACTCTCAGTTGTACAGATTTTTGCATAATGTCTGGATTTTTGCCTCATATGTTTGGTCCATTTTATATAAAATTGTGTTTTTCCTGCAAATTAGTGGCAAATCATTAAAGATTAAAGTTGGAAAATAATGACAGACATTTGGGTTTCACACTTCATACCTTTCTGAAAATTCATGCTAATGCAAACCCTGTTATTCTATCATCTTTCTAAGTTTGTAAGAGCAATATTTAAAAATTGTCCCTATTTTTGGGCATTTGTCCCAGTTTTATTTATGGCTTTGACCAGATTTCTTGCCGTCAGAGGTTGAGAGGTATGCATTCAGTATGACCCATATTTGGTTTGTAACTTAAGTACTGCAGAAGAGGAGGAGGGAGATGCTGACTTGCTTATGTTATGGGGAGAAAGGCATTCTGATCCAGTACTACACTGAGTCCTAGCAAAGGCAGCTGATGACATGGCAGCAGTCCTAATCATGTTGTGTGCTTTAATATGTCAAGCAGTTTTTAGGCATGCATGCTCCAGCAGGCCCTGTTTGGGAAGTCTGTATACTAGGAAAACGGGGTGAGCTGTAAGGCTGGTGAAAATCCAACCACCTCCCATAGCCAATTAGATGATTGCACCTCTAAAGGTCAGCTGCTGCCTGCATCAATGTATGTCATTAGTAATGTAGTCACTGCAAAGCTAATCTCTGTTGAAGAACAGGTTTCCCTATTGGGTGATGTAGGTGTAATGGAAATGGGAGGGTACTGATAGTTGGCAGGCATAACGGAACCACATCCACAAAAAAGAACCTCTTGACTTTATATTGTATAGACATTTAGTTCAGAGGGGACACAAATGACAGTCCTTGTGAAAAAAATTCTTAAACTGTATTAAAATACTCTTTGGTAAATGATTTGTTATTAAAAATTGAATAGGAAAAGGTATAAATAGATGGAAGATGATCATGAATGCTGAATTAACTGGAGTGGAAATTGTAGGCTTTTGCACAGTAATGCATTCTGAATCAGATATGCTATGCACTTGATCAGAAAGATGTCATTTTTGTTGTTACGGGGCACCAGCATAGAAACAGAAACTTTCAGTACTTTTGTGATGGGATCTACATTGCTGTTTTTGTTAACTGTCAAACTGGAGCTGTGTCCTCTCTGAAGACTTTGAAGGGATTATGGAAGGCCTACTTTTTTCTCAGTTCTGGGGCTACACCATTAGATTCATCCCTTTATCCTTTTTCTGTGTTGTCATTTTCTTGTCATCTTATCTTCCTGAGTCTCTGTCTTTGTCCATTATTTCACTTTAAGGGAATTTGGATGTTTTAAAGATAAGTAAAACACAAAACTGCCAGTTTTGCCAGAGATGCTCTGAGTATGCATTCCTTGGGCTTCATATGCGTCTGAAGTGGGTACAGAAATTGGTAATAAATCAATATTAATATAGTTTTGCTAGCCAAAGAATCCTCAAATAGCTTATAGAAATCATTGAGATCCAGCATCCAAAGGAAGTGTTGAGCTTTTGAATAGTGACCTATCTTTATATCCGGCTAAAATGGATTCATAAAGACTACCAAATGATTTGGAAATCTGCTAAATTTGGCTGAACCCACAGTGCTTGACTTGTCCGGTCATGGTACTAACCCATAGTGCAGGAGAACAAAAAATGTTTTTGAACATTATACAAGAATAAGTCAATTCAGTGTCTTTTAAGGACAGTAAATGTGCATTCAGTCATTTCCTTTCTTTACTGTAATCAGGATTTTTGTTTTGATTGTAACCCACAATTGGCTGATATAATTGAAGACTCATTGTATATATGGAAAGAAAGGTACAGTCATCTCCTATAAAAAAATTGGGTTAAAACTACTGCAGATCTTTAGCAGGACCAATTCTTTCCTAGGAAAAACATTTATAAATAGTTATTAACTGAGCATTTTGTGAGACACAGCTTTAGGAGTGGCATGAAAACACAGATTGTTCGGTTTGGCTGGGGGCTTTATTGAGTCATTGGGGACTAGTATATAATTAAGGACATGTTATCAGAAGTAGTTAAATCTTTGTGTCTGTTAATACTTTGCTAACAACCACTTTTGTAATATGTGGGGAAAAGTACTGGTGACTCCATTTGTAATATAAATGTGTGATTGTCAGGATGAAGAACGAATAATGGAGACACTTTGGATATCGTCTTACTTCCATAATGCCTGTATTAAAAAGAAACTGTGTAAAGGAAAGAGGACTACATGATTTGTAACTTCCTGTAGGTAACTCATTAGCATTTAAAGATCACACACACACACACACACACACACACACACACACACACACACACACACACACACCATATTCCAAATGCAATTTTTTAAATTATAAAACAAAAAAATGTTTTAATATAGATTCTGTGATGTGGTGGAAGAAATTATATTGTGTTATTTTAATTGTATCTCTATTCTAAGAATGTCATAAATGTTTACATCAAAATATTAATTCTGAAGACATTTAAGATGTTTTATAAGAAATGGTCTCACTCTTGAATCATGCTTAACTTTGGAAAAAATGATGCTTTATTTTGGTTTCTTCTGTGTTCAGTGCTGTCTAGACTATATAACAGGCTATATACTAGTCACTTATTCTTCTATATACTAGTCACTTATTCTTCCTGGTGGGACATTTATTTTGCTGCACTACAACTGTTCTTGGAATCATGACTTTTGGAGTCCCTTTGTGCAATTCTTGACTGTCGGACTTCTCAAGGTCTCTGTGTTTTGTTAAATTACAGGTTGTTAGTGGTTACTCATCTTTCTGGAACTTTGACTTTGAAATATTTGTCCTGTAACAAATTTCTGTAGGTCCTTCTATACAGCTTTCCATCTCTCCACAGACAACTTAGGATCTTAGCATGGCTGCTTGACCACCTACTTTCGGTTTCAAGTTGTGAGCTTTACTGCTGTTGCTTTTGTATTACAGTATTACTACTTTATCTCCAACATGTAAATCTAGTAATCTTCTGCCATTTCTTTCTGAGAAGTACTTCTGTCTGTGCTGTGCATCTCACCAACATTTCCGTTACTTTGTGATGGTTTTCAGTAATGAGTAACATATCTGTGAAGAAGGTAATTTGCATTTCATATTGAGCTGATGAGAGATTGAATACCTGCAGTGAAATATTCCTGGATTCTAAAACTGAGATAACCAACATTATGTCTTCTGTTACTGATCTTTCTTATGAGATTTTTCACTGTTTGCATAGTTTGTTCACTTGCCTATTGGACTGAAAATAAAATGAACTGGATTAAATATGTTGAAACTCCGTGTTGTGCATCACTAAGCTGAATTCCTGAATTTGCATTCCTGAATTTGCTTTGTGAACCATTGTCAGGTAAGATAATATCAGGTATACCTTGTTTTTAGAACGTAGACTTTAATACATAAAAGTGATTTGTTCAAGATAGTGGGTGCGCTGTGGCATCTAGTGAATTAAGTGCCACAGTGTGTTTGTGTTATTCTAATTTAGTATTTATTTGTGCCATATTTTACTAAAACCTTCATAATTTTTTTTAAACCACAGCCCAAATAAATTGACTGTAATCCATCCTGATGTCATTGTGGGAGAGAGAGAGAGAGCACACTGTCCATAGACTTTAATGAGTACATCACTGTGCATGTGTGGCAGTGTGCTTATTAAAGTCCACAGACAGACTTCACATTTTCACTTCCATGATGTCACTGAGATTAACGTTTAAGTTCAGTGGCAAGATCATGGGGTAAATACTAATATGGAAAGTTTTTCTACCAGCAAAAGAAGCTCCAAACACATTAACCAATGCTGCAAAAGTGTCGCTCGGCACTTCGTACACTACCTGATGTAGTACAAAAGTAGAAATTATTTATGAGCAAATCACTTTAATCACACCTTGACTTGCTGTATGTGTTAATTTAATTATTTCAGGGAACTCTTAAAAGTAGCTTTTAACCTCTACATATGAGATACATAGCTTACTGAGTATTGAGTTAGAACGATTGAAAAATTGCACACTGTTCAACAGAATACATGAAAATGAGATCTGCCAAACTCCATGGTAGGTTATCTTTAATACCAGGACTGCCATAGGGTATGTCGGTTAACATCTCTTATTTGGATAATTGTTACATTATGCACTGCAGATAGTACAGCGCTTTACTGCTTGTTCTGTTAGAGCTAACATTCCTGGCCAATACGTTACATTGGTTGCTCTTTCTTTGCACTTCAGTATTCCCAGATGTGATCAATAACTTAAACACTCACTTTCATTTGTTTATTGGGAACTGTTATTTTGTCAAGTTTAAAGACTAAGCCCTTTAAACAACTTATTTATTCCTTGAGGAAGAAAATGAGACTGAACTTATTTCCTTGCTGGTAATTTTTGTACAGGCCAGACATTCACTATAGTGTTTTCCAGTAAGTGATTTCTAAGTCAGCGTTAGTAACTTTCTGAATGTTTTTTTTTTTCACTCTTCTGTCAGTTGTAGGTGTGGTATTGCCCTAATTCCTCTAACAGTTTTTTAGTTTCTCTGGGAAATGGGCTCATCTCAGTGCATCTCTTTGTATAGTCTATTGTCTCATTCATATTTTTGCGTTGATTATTTCTGTGGAGTAACTTAACATTCTGTGCAATTTCAGAGATGCCTTGTGCAAAGACTTTCTGAACATTATTTGCATGGCATTGGGGGTCTATTTCCACATGAACTTGTTTACCATAGATGTAGAAGTGTAACTTGGATGGCGCGAAGGGGATGGTTACCCTGGGTGCAAGGTGTTACGGAGCATGATCATCAAATAGCCTTGGTGTGATACCACATTCCTAGCATTCAGGTATGCATGTCTGTAGTGTATGAAGCACTGTGGGAAGTACATATTTGTTTTAATATTTCAATATGAAGCACTGTGGGTAGTACATATTTGTTTTAATATTTCAATCTAGCAAGATGGCAGCTTTTTTTGATCCACAATTTTTTTGTGTTCATCATCTTAGCTTCAAGTTGAGGAGGGGTCACCATATTGGGGAACTCCACAGGGTGCTGCCAGATAACCTAGCATGGTTAGCAGGTTCAGCATAGATGTATTCCTCAAAATTTTCACATCTGTCCAGCTTCTATTTGCCTTAATTCCTACTCTGTGTGTGTGAGCTGCTGTTTTATTTGATTATGATGTTCTGGCAGACTTCCTAAGTATGTAATTAAATCGGTACATCATACAGGATACAATTGCTGTGGATGTGTGCAGTATTGGAGATGTCTTTGGGGCCATTTACATGCCCTCTTTGCTTTTAAATTGTGAATTTGTCTACCATTCCTAATATACCTCTCAGCTGTCCACATTTTTGCAGAATGACCAGATTTTTGCCAAATGTTTTCAGAATGTTTCCCTTAAAATTTGTAGATTTCTGGCAATTACCTGAGGATTGAAGTCACCAAACAATGACGGACATTTGAGTTTCAGACCTTGTATCCTTAAGGAAATGCATGCTAATACAAATCATTTTATTCTAGTAACCTTTTAAGTTTATAAGAGCAATATTTAAAATCTATTTCTATTTTTGGGCCTTTGCCACCCCCCATATTTTAGGCTTTGTCTAGATTTCATGCACTAAGAAGTTGAGAGGTATGAAATTCACAGCTTTTCACAAGCCAAATGGCTTCAAATTTTAGAAGAGTATATAATAAATGTGCCAATTTGATAAAGGATTTTGTATGTTTAAATTCATGCCAGTAGTTTTTGACAAAATATCTCCACCTGGTGGCCAGAATATGTTAACAACATGCATACCACTTTCTGTTCAGTATTTTTGTAGTCGTTATCTTTTAAAGTGTAATCAGAATAAATATTATATTCTGCACTTGTATCTAGTTTAAATTCAGCAACTTTCATATTAATTTATATTATTTTCTTTTCAACAGTCTGAGCTGCAGACTTTTCTCTGTGAATGTGAACAAATATTGTTAGTCTGTACGAATTATGCAAATGGGAGAAATTTAAATTTATTTATTTAGCATTTGTTTACGGGGAAAGTCCGAATGGGACAGAGCCCAGTTTCAACAGAGGCCCGAGAAGGAACGCTCCAGGTGAATGGCTTTGGAATTCTAAATGTTTGTAATAGGCATCTGTATTCACAGGAAAGGCATTTGCAGGCTGTGGGCTTCCTATAAATATTGGGTGAATTTATTTCTGTAAGCACCGTGATTTGAAGTAGGAGCCCATAGTTGTTGTTATATATTCACATCATTAGCTTTTGATCAAGTGAGTTCACATCATGCCATGCATATTTTGACAGTATGCACATAGTTTTATGCTTGGTGCCTTTGAAACCATGTTTCAGAAGTATCTTTACATAAGTACTACACTATCTACCTGTGTCTGGTTTAACTTCTGAATTTTGCCTGTTAATTTTCAGCATTTCTTGCCAACATTCACCTCACAGCTTCTAATGCAACACTGTAGCTGACACATCTAGTGCCTGGTGTGCCATTCCCTGGTCTGTCACCCCTCAATTGTAAGCTAGAAAGCAAATACATAAAAAAAAGTCTGTAATCCCTCTGGCTGTCCTAAAACTCAGGAGCCAGTCAACAAGTCCTGTCTTTTTTTTTTTTTTGCTCTGCCCCTCACTTCATCAGTATCAACGTTGTTTTCACATCTATGGTGTGCTGTGTTCTTTCATATAACACTCTTGTTTACAAAAGAAGACTGGTAGTTAAGATTAAAGTGGTTAAGAATGACATCACACACTATGTTGTCTTTAATGCTGGGGTTAGTTCTCAGAGAGACCCTTTCTTGTGGAAAGCTGTGTAGTGTTCTGTACATATCAAGGTTTGCAGGTCAGAAATCCATTTGGCCGAGCTAGCTGTTAACAGATATATAAAAGTTATTTGCAGTGGGGAATGAAGCACAGAGGAAGCAACTTTGACTGATTAGAGTTCTGCAAGAAGAACAGGGTCTGGGTTTGATGAATTTTGTGAAAACCACTGGATATTGAGAAGGTGATTAATCTGCTATAGTGTATATTAGCTATGTCATATGGTAAATCTAGGGTGATTTTGGTGCAGTTTGTACCTACATATAGAAAGGAATAAGTACTGTGACAGCTATGGAAACCAGGAAGGACATTTGCAGCAGTAGATCCAGTGGTATGTGTAGATCATGGTGTTTTTAGAACTGATTTTTCAGCTAGTAAGAAATCTGGAAAAGGCAAAAGTAATGGATAGTCAAAGGGTCAAAAATAGGAACAGATTTTAATTATCGATTTTACAAACTTAGAACATTGTTAGATTAACAGTTTCTGTATTATCTCAGATATGCTGAAAGGTATTAAGTCAGAAGTTGAAATGTCTGTTATAATTGAGTGACTTCAATCATCAACAATTTCTAGAAAAATCACAAATGTTAGGAGGAACAGACACAAAATATGGCAAAATGTGGATATTCTGTAAAAATCTGGACAGTTGAGAGGTATATCACCAGTTCTTAAACCACTAATCTCCTTTATTGTGCTTTTCTGCTTTTAAAGTAACATCCTATGACCCAGCCCTAACCAATGTTTTGAGCACGAAGTTCGGATCGGAGTCACTGTTCACTCTTAGAATAAACCACAGCTGTATTATTAACTTATGGCAGAAGTAGCTAAGTGATGTTTCTGCAAGAGTACAGACATCTTAACAATAGTTGTATTTCACCAGTTATTTGTGATTATCTTTGTTGACTAAGCAGGCAGCCATTAATTTTGCAGCTGAATAATAAAAATATTTGTTGAAATGTGTGCAAAACACACTGTAAAGCTAAATATATATCTATATATATCTAATCTCTCTCTCTCTCTCTCTCTATATATATATATATATGTATCTATCTATCTAGCTATATATATATATATATATATATATGGATTCCTATTACAAGAACGAAAGTTCACTACTTTGAACTTGTAATAGGAAGCCTCACTTCTGCGAAAGTTCACTTTAACAAAAGTGAACTTTTGCGTAAGTGCACTTCACCAAAAACACGGCAGCACAGTGGAGGACATAAAAAACAAGCTGTGTCCTCCACTGTGGTGTGATAGTCACGGACCTTAGGGTTAGGGCACGGGGTTAGGGTAAGGGGATAGTTAGTAAAGCTATCCCCTTACCCTAACCCATGCCCTAACCCTAAGGTTCGTGACTATCGCACCATAGTGGAGGACATTACTATGTCCTTCACTACGCTGCAGTGATCACGGACCTTAGGGTTAGGGCATGGGTCATGGTAAGGGGATAGCCCTATGTGCTATCCCCTTACCATGACCCGTGCCCTAACCCTTAGGTCCGTGAGTACTGCACAGAAGTTCAGTACAACACCCATTCATTGTACCGAACTTCGCGTAAGTGCACTTTTAATTAAGCGTACTTTCGCTGCAGTGAGCATTCCATGCACTATTTCGAATGAGTGAAAATTCAATCTAGTGTATAGAACTAGGGTTGCCAGGTTTCTTTGTGGCTAAAACCTGACTAAGGTCACGCCCCATCGCATCACCCGTAATTCCACCCATTCCCACCCACACGCCCATTTTGTGACATCATTGTGACTTCAGCTGATGGGAATGCCCTCTTTCTGTTCTGGATGCCTGCTTTCAGTCAATTTACTATGCTTTTCTGTAAAAAAACATAGTAAATCATCCAATTGTAACAAACACTGATAGTCTGTTTCCTTTTGTGAAACAGAAAAATGGAGTTTGTACAGTGTTTTCCTGACTACCGGAGCAGAGAATTGATTTGATTTGTGTGGATAGTCTAGAAAAAAACAGATAGGTGGCATTACGCATTGGCAATGGCAACAGGGTGTTTTCCAGTTTCCCACCTATTGTTCAAAGACTCAACGTTATGCTTAAATAGGGCTAGCCTAGGGATGGACTCTGCTTTACATGGATGGGAAGCTTGTTCCCGTGCATGGGGACCCTCTCATAGACACATTTGTGTCTCATCAACACAACATCACATGGCCTATTAATGTCACAAGCAAAATTTAATTCCTTGGATCTAATGGTTCTGATACTGTTCATTTTGTGGATGTCCAAAAGGTCCATCAATCAGTGTTGGATCCAAGGATGCCTTGTATGCCAGACATTCTCTCTCAGTAACCTGTAGGAGACCCGGTATAGTGATAGGGCTTTAAGGAGATCTGTATAAGACAATGTGTTTAGAGACTGGATTCTTCTAGTAAGGAAGTTTTTAAATATGTTCCAGCTGTTATATGTGTCTGGTCAAGTACATGCAAAAGAGATAGGTGCAGCTCACACATCCAGTTATTCTGTCAACTTCTGTGGTTAACATCACTGATATTTTAAAAAGTGTTCCTTGTACATGAGCAATCTCCTATAAAGAATGTAAATAAGCAACTCAAACATTGGCTTCTTACGAGTTGTTCATTCACATTAATCAGTGTCTAAAGCATCTCCCCAGATTCCACTGGTGGTTAAGTGCCATGTTCAATGTCTTTTTTTTTCACTCTCACTCCTTAAGTCCTCCTCTTGCTCCCTAGTAACCTCCTTCATCCTTCTACTTCTTCCTCATTGCACCTCCTCCTTCCTGCACACAGCTCAGTTTGCCAAATTTTCATTCAGAAACTGAACCTTGTTGGGCAAAGACATTTTGCCATTCATAAAATGGCCAGTTATCCTTTGCAAACATGTACGGAAACCTATTCAGAGCTAGTCTTGACAACAAATCCATTAGACTCAGTTCAGTTTGGCCTGCTTTGTTGTGTTTGCTGCTTCCTGATGTAAATAAATGTTGTTAGAAATCTGTCAATTATGCAGCCTAATATTTGTGTTGGAGTAGGCTAACTTCTGTGCATTATTCATTTGCTGAGTAAATGAACTGCTCCTTTGACCCTTTTCAACCATGACCCAGGCCACAATAGCAAGGAAAATTAAATATATATGGACTCTAAAATAGTCGATCAGCTAATTTATTTTTGGAAGCAGGAACAGACTGAAGTAGACAAAGAAAGCTCACTCAGAACATTCAAACTTTATACAGTAACCGATGGATGGGACTGAACTGTGTAGACCTGAGGGTTTGAAACAGTCTTAACCTCTGTCACTCTGTGCCACTGTGCCTGTGGGATTTTTTTGATCATAACTTTCAAACTTTGTGACTTGAGAGCATCCCTCACCTATAAGGACTGAGTGGGTGGACAACAGATTGTGCTCACAAAGACCTGTTCTTTCATTCTGTCTGAACTCTTGTGGAGCAGCTCTGGTCGGTGTTTGTGGTGATGGTCAGGGAGTTGTACAGCCATACTTTGCATGCACTTGTACTGTACATTCATAGTTGGAATGTGGTCACAGTTTGGGCACTGTGTGTAGGAGTGTCAATTTTTAGAGTCTGTTAGGAATAGTGCATAGTTCAGTTGAAGTTCCACATTTGTGGTATTTGGAGTCCGACTGAGCAGCCCTGATCAGGCACTTGTTCTGTGAAATAACAGACTTAAACTCGGTGCAGGAATATGGCAGGTTAAAGAAAACAGACAGTTCACTTTTAACTGATTCTGGCATAAGTCCCTTTCGTCCAAATGTTATTCATAATGCTAAACACACGCTCAATGGATGTATTCGAGATTGGAACAGACAAAGTGTGCTGAACAAGTTTCAACATATTTGGTGCAGGCTCGTGCTTGAAAAACTTACTCCAAGCCCCAGCTGTGCTTGCACAGCTATGGATAACGCTGAACACTTCACTAAGAGCTCGCACTTCATCGCGCAGGCTGCCGGATGGATGGTGGGCAGATAGAGGAGTTTGCATCCAAATGTCAATCACTTCATCAAGCGAAGGCGATCTTGTGACACTGGTCAAAGACAGTGACTTGAAGTGATGATACGGGGAATATTCGAATGCAAACCATTTGTTCAAATATATCATTGCTCGCTTGTATACATTCAGAGCTTCAGTTATGAACTTCTCAATGAACTGCTGTGGTAGATAACTTTTGCGCAGAGCAAATGTTACCTTCATACCAAAAAAGTTGTCATCAGTCCTATGCTGCAGAGACAGCTTAAACTGTTCCATTATACTGTACAGTTCACAAGCTGTTGTTGATTTGTTCTCAAGCTTTAAAATGGTCTCTTGAAAGGATGACATAAAGAAGTGTGTAAAATATAGATACAGCTCCGACTTTGTTGGGCTGTCGTCTGGTGCCAGTTCGTTTTCCTGGTCCTTCAACATTTTCCATATCACTTTCGGACAATCGGCTTTTCCTTGAGACAAGAATTACGTTTTCAAAGGCATCCAGCACAGCAAAATTCGGTCAAGAGCCTTGAACAAACTCAACCAGCAGGTTGGAACATGTCTGATTATCTCGTGGTATTCAGACTCATAGAAATCAAAGCAGCTCTTCAGTTCTGCTCGCCTCAATGCAGAGTTACTGAATTCAGCAAACACTTTCATGACGAAATTTTCAACATCAAATGGCATGACCTTTAAAGCATTTTTCGCACAGTTATGCATAATGTGGTCATTGCAGTGTGCTGCAATAATTTTAGGATTCTCATCTGAAACTAACTTCTGATAAATGGAGTTGTTTATGCCATAGTTTACCGATGCATTATCTGTGGCATAAGCGGTAACATTTTGCCAAGACAATTTACATTCTGTTAACACGACAGAGTTGATTCTTAATGGACTTAGAGTCTTCGAATGCATCCTCATAAAAGTCAATAACACAGAAAGAAATTCCGTTCTGCGGGGTGAAGAACTGAACACCAACCAGATAGAATTTACAATTCCCTTTGTTAGATCCATCAGTAGCAATGGAAAATGGCAAACCAGCATGTAACTTATCAAGGATGACTTCTAGTGAAAATGGGTACAAAACATTGTTGACTATGGGGGAAACTTTTGTTCGGCCGCAGGTCATCTTTTTAACGATTTCCGAGTCATCAATTACAGACTTCATAACTTTGATACCACAGTCCTGTGCATTATACGAAATATGATGTCTAATTCCATGATACACTTCAGCAATTTCCACTAGGGATACTTTGTGAGATGCCATACTGTTTGGCGATGTGAAAAATGCCTTCAGTCGTTGAGATGACGCACTAGCTTGGGAACAAGTAGTATGCTTTTTGGTGCTTTGGCGTGCTGTAACTGCTTTTTTTCCATCATATGCAACAGTGGATGATGTTGCGCAAAGCTTGCATCTAGCTTTTGTATCTTCTGTGCATTTTTGTATCCATGAAAATTCCCTTTCCCACTCTGCGTTATAATAACAGATGTTTCGTTTTCGCTTCTTTGGTGGGGTAGACCTGTCAGACCGTGTAGTTGGGCTGCTAAAACTCTCATTATTATCGTTGTCATGGACACCGTTATTCCTGTCTTCCATAATAACAGTATTAATAAGTAAAGTACCTGCAGACAGTGACAGCACACATATAATGAGTTAGGTAGACATAAAGACACAAAGCTGCGTTAATAAAGAGTCTACACAAATACTGTGCAACTACTTTTGCATCACTGAAGTATCTGTTTCTTACAAAAGGAACATCTGCTTGTTAGTGTGTGTGTCCCCGGACTGGTGCAAGGCTATACTGGCAGAGTCTACTGTCTAATAGCACCGGGTATTCCCACACCACAGTGTCCCACAGTCCCACTGATAAGCTAGAAGGCTTCCCTCCAACACAGAAAGGCTTGGGGAGTTCAGAAGCTTACATACAATCCTGGATACAGCAAATATCTATCTGGACTAGACTAGTTACAGGAAAGGCAGGAAAGAAGATTAGAATTTTATTTATTTATTTTTTTTTACAGAAAAGCAGCTAAAACAGCACCAAAAACAATTTATGCGCACACTGTGCAGTGCAGGCTAGCACACTTGAGTGTGTAGCAATATTAAAAGAAATGCAGTTTAAATAAATGCAATTTATTCCAACTGTATTCTGAAGTAAATTCAATTATTGTTTTATTCAATGTTGAATAGTTAAAAAGTGCCAAAAAATATTTATCGCTCTATATTTCCAGATTGTTTGAGAAGCACACTCAGTCAGAACACAAGGAGATCTTGGCAAAGTTTTTTTAATGTGATTTAATATATATTTTCTGAAATAGTCCATAACACTAATTATTATCATTATTTAAGTTTAATGCGCCACCTTTTCTCCAGACAGACCATTTCTGTTAACAAAACCAACATACATTAAGTAACTGATGGTACGAAGACAAACATACTTCTCAAGTTCCCTGATTTTGTAGAATGACCCCGATTTTGCCTTATATTCTGCCTGCTCCTTGTATAATTGCTAACCTTTCTGGTAAATTATCGTGGATTTCTCAATTAGCAATGTTAGGCATTGTAATGTCGTACTTATTTGCTCAAAAATGCTTTTAATGCAAACTTTCTTTTATTTTAACTTTTTTGAATTACAGTTATATTTAATAAACGATCCTTTTATTTTTGCCTTTTACCAAAACTCTTGAAAAGAAGTGGAAAGTCAGGGATTAGCATACTGTTTAAGATATTTACCTCATAGACACAAGGTACACAGTTTGGAATGGGAAATTTAGCTAGGTTTAAAGAAACCACAAGAAACATTCAAGGTCTTCACCATCTCTCCTATGGGGATTGTGTGAAATCACTGTCACTGTATTCTGTTTCATACAAACTACGCAAAGGTAAATTGTGCATTGCTGCCTCGTGTAAGGATTGCTAATTATCTGAAGTTGGAACTAAACCATGGTGTAGCTTAGTAGCTAAGACATTAAATAAAATTTTATATTGTTAGATTAGCCCCCTGTAAGGTTCATTTGCTTTACCTTAAGAATATTCAAGGTAGGTGTGCTTCCTAAAGGTACCCTTTGAAAGTTAAGCAGTAATCTGTGTCTGTGGACTACAACCACACTAGTAAAGTGGTTCTATTTTTGTTTTCGTTTTTAACCTTCGTTGGTTGGAAGGTTCCGGCTCATTCTCTAAAAGACTTTCTTTTCCTACTTCATCCCCAGGTGCGTTTAGTTTCAGAAACCTAATGTCTGTGATTCAGGTGCGAGTTTTCGGTGAAGGGCGTGAGAGGTGTCTTTGTGGAGTATTTTAACTTCTTGTTAGCAGACAGTGGGTACTTTTATTGTCACTGGCTGGGATTCTAACACTTTCCTTAGCTTCATGGAGAGCCATTCGGCTTTGACAAGATTCGTCGTAAAATGAATTATTCTATTTTTACTAATAATATTTTATTTCATACCATAATGTGAGTAGTTGCTGATGTTTGCAGATGACATTGTGATCTGTAGTGAGAGTAGGGAACAGGTGGAGGAGAACCTGGAGAGGTGGAGATATGCTCTAGAGAGAAGAGGAATGAAGGTCAGCAGAGCTAAGACAGAATATATGTGTGAATGAGAGGGAGGATAGAGGAATGGTGAGGATGCAGGGAGTAGAGGTGGTGAAGGTGGATGAATTTAAATACTTGGGATCAACAGTTCAGAGTAATGGTGAGTGTGGAAGAGAGGTGAAGAAGAGAGTACAGGCAGGATGGAGTGGGTGGAGAAGAGAGTCAGGAGTGATTTGTGACAGACGAGTACCAGTAAGAGTGAAAGGGAAGGTCTACAAGTGGGTAGTGAGACTAGCTATGTATGTTATATGGGTTGGAGACAGGCATTGACAAAAAAGGCAAGAGTCAGAGCTGGACGTGGCAGAGTTAAAGATGTTAAGATTTGCACTGGGTGTGACGAGGGTGACAAGATTAGGAATAAGTATATTAGAGGGTCAGCCCAGGTTGGAAGGTTTAGAGACAAAGCCAGAGAGGCAAGATTACGTTGGTTTGGACATATGCTGAGGAGGGATGCAGAGTATATTGGGAAAACGATGCGAAGGATGAAGCTGCCAGGTAACAGGAAAAGAGGAAGACCTAAGATAAGGTTTATGGATGTAGTGAGAGAGGGCATGCAGGTGGTTGGTGTGACAGAGCAGGATGCAGAGGACAGGAAGAAATGGAAGCAGATGATCCGCTGTGTGGCAACCCCTAATGGGAGCAGCTGAAAGAAGAAGAAGAATGTGAGTAGTTGCATTGGCTGCCCTAAACACCAAAATCTAATCTGATGCCCTACATTATTATTATTATTATTATTATTTCCCTCTCTCTCTCACGCACACTGAATACTCAATATATACCATACAAATATTATACTGACCTCTGGCCTGGGCCCTGACTCTCAAACCTTCATCCTCTCCTTGATCCTGCTAAGTGTGCCATGGTTACAATCTTACACAGATCCTTCCCTCCATCACACAGAGGCAGACATATGCTAACAAAATACATACATATATAATATAATCAGACTCACTACTGTCATCATCCTCTACTGTACTGACACAGCACAGACTTTCCCTTTCCTCAGAGAGTAGTAGGAGGACATTGGCCTAATAATGATTTTATGCATAAAAGGCTGCTATGATGATTATGAATTAGAAACAAAAAAGAGAGAATAACACACTGCTATCTGCTAGGTCTTCACCTGACCTAGGCTGGCTATCTAATTATTTCTGCTGTAGTCTGAAAGTTTTTACACTGTCTGTATGTGGTGGTGACACGGGTCTATATTATAACATCAAAGTTTTTAAACATCGAATGTTATAATGTTGAACCCGTAATGTCGAACGCTGAAAACAGCGAAGGTGCAGGACACCGAATTCTTTCCCAGGGAAAGAATTCAGTGGGCCGTTGCTGTGGCTTTGCTGTTTTCAGCATTCGATATGTTGGAACGTTACGGGTCGGGTTCAGGTAAGTGTGCGATTGTGTGTAGGTTAGAGTTAGGGGTCGGTTTAGGTGAGTTAGGGTTAGGGCGCGGGTCTGGTAAGTGTGCGGTTGTGTGGACGTCAGGGTTAGGAGGCAGGTTAGGTGAGTTAGGGTTAGGGTGCGGGTCAGGTAAGTGTGCAGTTGTGTGTAGGTTAGGGTTAGGGGCGGGTTAGATGAGTTAGGGTTAGGGTGCGGGTCAGGTAAGTGTGCGGTTGTGTCTAGGTTAGGGGGTGGGGTAGGTGAGTTAGGGTTAGAGCGCGCATGAGGTGAGTGTGCGATAGTGACAGACCTTAGGGTTAGGGTTGGGTTAAGGTAAGTGGATAGCTAGTAGTGTATGTAAAGTTTAGTTTAGGTTTAGGTGTAGGATTTTAAGTGTATGTGTGTCGATTGCTGATTTTGTGTGTGTTTGTGTTGTGTGTATGTTTCTTGGAATAGCATTTTTTTTCCCTGGGAAAAATTCGCTATTCTGACTGTTCGATGTTTTCAGATTTCAGTGTTTGGGATTCGATATTATAACATTCGATGTTTAAAAACTTCGATGTTATAATATAGACCTGTGGTGACACACCCCCTAGTCTTGGCTCTTGCTCTTCACTCACGCTGGAACTGTGCTTCTTAAAATCTCCACGTGATTATTTCCATTCCACGCTGGTGAGTGGTGGAATAAGCACGCACGCATGATGAGTTGATTGATGACTTAAGCCGTACATAAAGGAAAAGGGGAGAGAACACGAGCGATAATAATTGCACTGTCTGTGTTAAGTATGTAATGTATGTCATTAATGTACTGTCATAATAGATTCTCTTCACTAAAAATGCTCCAGTTCGAGCTGGATACATTTACTTTCTCCTCTCCTCGCTCTGGCGTCACAAAAAAAAATAAATAAAAAATGTGGACTTCACGAGTCCGGTTTTGATTAATTTTTTTAACCGGACAATTTGGCTGAAAACCAGACAGTCCGGTCAAAAAACTGACAGCTGGCAACCCTATATGGAACCTATATATATATATATATATATATATATATATATATATATATATATATATATATATATATATTCCTACCATAGCCATCACTGCCCCCCATTAAGGGAACTTGACTGGCTTGAATTCCCACAACTTCTTCACCTAAACCAACTTTCTTTTGCCCACAAACTATTAAATCATCCTCATAAAATCCCATCACTTCAGAACCTACTACAAATGTACTGCTCCTCTAGATCCCTATGATCCAACAGCAAAAATCTTCTTCTAGTTATTCCGCCTATAAAACTTATTTTACTCTAGTTAACCACTAAAACCTATTTTACTCTAATTAACCATGGCTCTTCCACTTCAACAAACTTCCCTCACCTCTTCTCTCTCTATTCTCCTCCTAATAACTGTCTATAATACAGCCTCCTATTCCTCTTCTTTACTACCACCCTCCTTCCCCTTCCCCTCCTCCTCCACTTTCTCCCAACCCCACCCAATGACCCTCCACTTTTACTACATTTCCCCCTCCCTACTTCAACCTAACCCTCTTCACTATTTTAGATTAAAACTCCTAACCATTTCTCTAAAGCCTCTTGCAACCAAATCAAAACTGTTTCTCCCTCTTACTTCATGTCACAAACCAAAGGTTCTCCTCTATTCTCCCTCTACTGGGCTTGCTCTAGCAGGAGACATACACCCTAACCCTGGACCCACAACTAGTAATAATCTCTCCCCCCCTACCTCTTCAAATAGAACCAGCCACAAATACCTCAAACTCATTACCATTAACGCCCAGAGTGTAAAAAACAAAATAACAAACTTCCATGCTTGGCTAAATCATACTCTACCTGATATAGTAGCAGTCTCAGAAACATGGCTAAAAGCCCACATTACTAACTCTGAAATTGTACCCCCTGGCTTTCAATCTCTTAGATTTGACCACCAAAACAAAAAAGGAGGGGGAGTAGCCTTAATCTATAACAGCCTACTGAACCTCTGTCCTTACCAAAATCCCATTCCTCAGTTCAACAGTGCCGAACTAGTCATAGGAATCCTCAAAATTAATAACTATAAAAGTATGTGTATTATGGCCATGTATATCCCCCCTGGTGACAACACTTCCACCCTAGAAAACATTCTCTTATGGGCCTCAACTAACATTAAACTAGAGACTTATATTCTAGGTGATGTCAGCATCGACTGGAATAAAATTAACAACAGTAATCCCACTCTGTCTATCAGTCTATGTAGTTTTACCCAACTAATAAATGACATTACCAGACCTAACAGAAATAACGCCCCAGGGTCCATCCTGGACTGGACCTTAGTCTCCCACCCTAATAAGATCTCTGACTCTGGTATACTACTACACACAGTGAGTGACCATATCCCAGCCTTCATTCACCGAGCTGCCCAATACACCCCTCACCAACACCAATATGCCCACACTCGCGACCTCATTAACTTTAGCCCTTCTGCAGTTTTCAAAACCCTTAAACTAACAAAATGGGATATCCTAAAAGCACTTCCACTAGATGAAGCCACAGACGTCTTCAATACTGCCTTCCTAAGTATCCTAAACTCCCAAGCCCCACCTCGAACAAAACAAATAAAATGTAACTCTGCCCCTTGGCTATCAAAGGACACTAAATCACTTATGCTACAAAGAGACAAAACATGGAAACTCTACAACAAAAAATAAACTCCCAGCTACCCTCCTTCAATATAAACAACTCCATAATCTAACCAAAAAGCTTATCACAAATGCTAAAAAAAATCTTACTACACCAAACTACAGTCTACCCACTCCAAAAATCCAAAACAATTCTGGAACTCCATCAACTCTCTTTTGCACCCTGGTACTAAATCCAATCCCTGTCCCGACAACAATAAAACTGACACAGAAATAGCAACCCTTTTTAACTCCTCCTTTACTAACTCTATAGCTGAACTTACCAAGACCTTTCCCAACTGCTTCCCCTCCCAAACCCTAATTCCCCTTCCCCATCCTCTCCCGAATCCTGCCCTCCTAATCCTCCTCCCACTTTTTATCTAAAACCTGTCTCAACCTCCTATATCAAAAAGCTTCTTTCCAAACTTAAGCCATGCTCCAATGCCCCTAACAATATTCCCTCACTTTTTCTCAAGCTTGCTGCAGATGGTATCGCCATCCCCATCAGCATTCTCATCAATAGATCCATCCAGGAATTTTACGTTCCCAAATTATGGCAAGCTGCCTACATCGTGCTCCTTCATAAAGGAGGCAAAAATAATAGCATAGCTAACTTTCGCCCAATAGCCATTCTTTCCCCAATTTCAGAAGTTCTTGAAAAATGTATCCACCTGCAACTCATGCCCCACCTCCTCAATAACCAACTCCCCACCCCTACTCAACATGGCTTCTGTCCTGGCCACAGTACTATAACTGCTCTCCTCTCCTTCTTAGACATTGTTAACCACGCCCGTGACTCTGGAGAAATTGTCTCCACTGTCCTTCTCGACCTATCCAAGGCATTCAACACTTGCTAACCTCAATCTCTCCCTAGATTCACTTTCATGGTTTAAAAGTTATCTCTCTGACAGATCCCAAGCTGTGAAATGGCAAACTGGTACCTCAACCTTCCTGCCTATCCTTACCGGGGTGCCCCAGGGTTCTATTCTCGGACCAGTGCTCTTTAATGTATTCATCAATGATTTTCACTCTGCAGTTCCAAACACTCAAACAGTGCAATATGCAGACGACTCCACTTTAGTCTGCTCTGCCCTTAGCTTTCACGAGCTCCAGACCAAAACCCAACTGACCTTCTCAACTACAGAGAACTGGATGCTACAAAACCATCTGTCCCTTAATGCCAATAAATCCAAAATGATTCTTTTCTCCCCCACAAAAGGCCCTCTCCTCTTGACAAGCAATCTTTCAAGATCACCAGCCATACCCACTCCCCTATAGAAGTTGTTTCTTTTGCCAAATGCCTTGAGGTTACCATTGATGAACACCTGAAATTCAATACACATGTCCAACTAAATATTAAAAAACCCATCAGAAGCTCGGTATGCTATATAGAAATGCTCACTTTCTCTCCACAGCTACAAGACAAACCCTCACCACCACCTATTTACTCCCATCTCTGTTGTATGGTGCTCCACTTCTAACCAACCTCTCAGCTTCCATCTCCTCTAAACTTGAAATCTGCTACAACAAAATCGCCAAATTTGCTACTAAATCCACTCACTCCACCCACCATTGCACCCCTCTCCGCAGTCTGCAGTGGCTAGAACTTCCTAATCATCTTGACTGTCTTCAACTTACTACAGCCCACAAACTAATCTTTAAACCCACTGCATGCCCTGCTCTAACTAATATCTTGCCTTTCTACATACCGCTCAGACCCCTAAGATCAGCCCATCAAAATCTACTTTCAGTACACAAACCTAAACGACCGCCTGGCCAGTCTCTCCTATCTTATTCTATAGCAAAAAAATGGAACTTTTTCCCTCCCCTGCTAAGAAATACTACAAACTCTGAACACTTCAAATCCCTACTCCATTCCCACCTCACCCAAAACCTGAAATGTAATTGTATTCTTCCTACCTAAATTCCACTAATGTCAACTAGACATGATCTCCTTCAAGCACCTCTACATCCTTCTGTTCCACAGCTCCCCACCATCAGCTTCTATCATATAATGAATGAATTTTCTCCCCTGTATACACTCTATGTATATGCTGTATATATGATGTTCATCGTGCATACAGCTGCAGTCCTCACAGATGGGTTCTCCTGCCGTCAGGCGGGTCCTCGGTCGGCCGAATTCCAAAGTCTAGGTCCGGCGTCGGTTGTTGTCGCTTCTTCCCTGACGTCAGTGCGACAGGGGTATAAAGGAACCAGCCGACGCCATTTTCTTCAGTCTTTCTTGCCGCGCGGTGCCCGAAGCAGAAGCAGTTCGCAAGTGCCAGTTGGCCAGCTCCTGAGATTACGAAAATTTGGAAACCGAAGTCTTCTTAAAAGCTAAGTACCCCGTTGGGGAACCTTTTCTTGCCTCAGACCGATGTCAGACAAAGTTAATAATTGTATTTCTTGTGGGAATCAAATAACGCATAAGGATTTCCATTCCCTCTGTATACCTTGTTTGGGCCCAGACCACGAGGTCTCAGCCTGCTGCTTTTGTGCTACATTCAACAAACGCACTATTAAGCGTTGGGCGGAGTTCGCCCAGCATTATTTTGGAAAAGCATTTAACTATACTATATCGTCGGATACTCCGACTCCGGTTTTGTCTAAAAAACGAAAAGACAAGGACCGACACGTGAGGTCTGCGGCCTCGACCGACACCACGCCAAAGCCGGCTACACTTGGTCCGGTTCTCAGTGAGGCACCTACGCAGTACCTGCCTACCGACGACCTGTCTTTGATGGTGTCTCCTGTACTCGAGGTCGCAGGCTCCTCGGCCCACACCCCGAGTACAGATACCGAAGCCACTGTCGGAGTTGAAACTCAGAATGTGGACAGGTCCACCTCCACTCAAGGTGTCTTCAGACCTTCCTCTTCTTTTTCTATCAAGGCTTTCACTAAGTCTAAAGCAACCATGCACTCTGAGACCAGCTGCACAGGGGCCATCTCCAGGCCCCATGCCTAAGAAGCAGATGCTTAAAATGGCTGAGGATTTAATTACTCTTATCAGAGGTTCTCAGCCCTCTCCAGACAAAAGACCTAGAGTGGAGGAAGATTCCCCTTTCTCTGACCAGGGCTCCATTATTTCTGAGCACTCTGATGATCAGGAACATTCTTACTCCCCTTTTGAAGACTCTGATGCGGAGGAGTCCATCCCTTCTGTATCCCCCCTGAGGATTACTCATTTGGGGAAACTTTACATACCTTAAGGGAACACTTCCACTGGGAAGGCCAGGATTATTCTGATTCCAAGAAAAGGCTCAGGAAATTTCTCTTGCTTCCTCAGCATAGGCCTTTGGCTATACCTCCTGTCTTGGACATTCTAGATGATGTTTACTCGGAGGCCTGCCTTAACCCAGACTCTCTACCTCCAGCTCCAGTTAAGCCTGATAGGTACTACAGGGTCCCTGACTCACACCAATTTCTATACAAGAGCCATGCTGCTGACCCAGAAACCATCTCACAGGGCCCCAAGGGAGTTAAGGCCTCCATTGCTAAGAATCCTTTGCCTTCCGAGAGACATTCCAGATCCTTAGAAAGGTGGGGAAAAAAGGTATATACCTCGGCTACATTATCTATGAGAGCCTTAAACTGTCAGTTTCATATGCTAAAATACAAACAGTCTATATTATCACAATTGAAAAATAAAATGTCACAACCTGAACAACCAGATTTGAAGGAGTTGCAGGACTTGATACATAGTGCAGAACAAGTGGGTAAGCATACCTTACAATGTGGTTTTGATGCTCTAGAGGCCTCATGCAGAGCTGCTGTTACAGGATCAGTCATACATAGGCATGCTTGGCTTAAGGAACAAGCCTTACCTGATCATGTCAAAGCTAAATTACTAGATGCTCCTCTTCAAAAGGATGTACTATTTGGTGCTAATGCTGAGGAGGTATTAAGGAAAATGGAGGAAAAGGCTAAATCAATGCAAACTGTGAAGGAATTTCTACAGGTACAACCCCCACATTTTAGTAGAAATTGGCCTTCCAAAAACTGGTCCTTTCCTGCCACAGACAGACCCCAAAGAGGCAGATATAGGCGCCTGAGGGGCAGAGGACAATCCCAAGGATCGTACAGAGGCAGACAATGGCAAGCTCCTTCACAAAGAGGTGGTGAGGACAACTCGCAATCTATCAGAAAGCAAACACAATGACTTCCCACTTTGCATGCCAACCAGATCTCAAATGGCAGCCCCTTTGGGAGGAAAGCTGGCATTATTTTCAAAAAATTGGCATACTGTCACAAAGGACAAATGGATCCTGGACATTATAAACAGAGGCTACAAATTCCATTTTCACACCCTTCCAAAAATGAGAGGCATGCCAAACCTGCCACACAATCAAAGGGCAGAGGCACAAAGGCTAATTACAGATCTCAAAAACATGAAAGCTATTCAAGAGGTACCTATGCACGAACAAGGTCAAGGTTTTTATTCCAGGCTATTTCTGGTGCCAAGGAAGGGAAAGATTGGAGACCTATTCTGGATCTATCCATCCTAAACACATTCCTACTCGTACCAAAATTCAAGATGCTCACTCTACAGCAGCTTCTTCCCATGCTGGGCAAGGAGTCTTGGCTGGTAACATTGGACCTCAAGGAGGCATACCTGCATGTCCCAATCAGACAAAATTGCAGAAGATACCTCAGATTTCTTGCAGGTTCAACTCATTATCAATTCTCTGCATTGCCCTTTGGCTTATCTACTGCACCCAGAGTATTCCCGAAATGCCTGGCATCAGTAATTGCTTATTGCAGACTTCAAGAGATACAAATATATCCCTATTTGGACGACTGCCTGATCCAAGTGGACAGCAAACACATCCTTCAGAAACATCGGGCTTATGTAATAATGTTATTGAACTCTCTGGGATACACAGTCAACAAAAAGAAATCAAGACTAATTCCCTCTCGGAAGATAATTTTCCTGGGTGCCAACTTGGACACAAACACCCAGATGGCCTGCCTCACGTCAGAAAAGCAGGGGCATCTAATTCAATACTTCAGAACACTGGTAAATTGCACCAGGCTTACTGCAAGGAAAATCCTGCAGGCTCTGGGATTCATGGCATCTTGCATCTTACTAATCCCATGTGCAAAGCTGCATATGAGGAAACTACAATGGTACCTGAAAAACATATGGTCTCAGCACAGCCACAGTTTGGAAACAATAATACCACTAATTCCATGTCTGCAAAAGGAATTTCTGTGGTGGGCTCAAGCATGCTAAACAAACACAGGCCTTCCTTTCAGCAAGCCTCAAGCAAATCAAGTCATCACAACAGACGCCTCGGACTACACCTGGGGGCGCACATGACAGAACGGTGCATTCAGGGCAAATGGTCCCAAAAAAAGCACCTTCACATCAATCAAAAAGAAATGCTAGCAGTAATAAATGCTATTATAGCTTTCAAGAACTTTCTACAACCAGGTCAACTTTTGATAAGAACGAACAACACCACAGTTATGTGGTACATAAACAAGCAGGGAGGAACACATTCTTACCCCCTATGCAGACTGGCCATGTCACTTTGGAACATGGCCATGGACTTAGAAATGGAACTACAAGCACAGTACTTGCCAGGCAAGGAAAACACGCTGGCAGACAACCTAAGCAGGAATATGACAGATCCACATGAATGGAAGCTGCATCCGAAATTTTTTACAGAAATAATCCAAGAATGGGGAAGGCCAGACATAGATCTATTTGCCTCCCACAAAAATCATCAATTGACAAAATTCTGCTCAAGGATCTTCCATCCAAAGGCCTGGAGAGTGGACGCTCTCTCTTTCAGTTGGACATCAATGACAGTTTATGCCTTCCCTCCTCTTTCTCTGCTGCCCAAAGTGCTATTGAAGACCAGAGCAGACAGACCAAAGATGATCCTCATTGCTCTGGACTGGCCAAGACAACACTGGTACCCACTCCTGAGGAGCCTGACGCATTCCCCTCCATGGACGCTGCCTCTAATGCCTCTTCTTCTGACTCAACACAGCTTCAAAACCCTTCACAGTCAACTAAAACACTCAATCTAGCCGCATGGAAGATTCCTTATCATCACAGCAGGCCCTACTCTCCAAGGAGGTGCAGGATGTCATTTTGGAGGCCAGAAGGGCATCAACTAGGAAAGCTTACTCCGCAAAATGGAAACGTTTTTGTACCTGGAATGAGAAAAAGGGCCAGGACCCTGGAAATCTGAATTTACCACAAATACTACAATATTTGACTGAATTGCTAAGCAGTGGACTTTCTTTCTCCTCCATCAAAATCCATGCCTCAGCCATTTCTGCAGAATACAATACTGATCCACCTTTATTCTCTCACCCTCTCTTAAGACAGTTCCTCAGAGGGGCTAAGAATTTGAGACCGCCAAGGAAGCAACCAATACCTGCTTGGGATCTTAATTTCATTCTGGAAAAACTGACCCTGCCTCCTTTTGAGCCAGCTGCTTCAGCAGATTTGCAATACCTGTCCTGGAAAACAGCTTTCCTTCTGGCTATCACCTCAGCTCGTAGAGTTTCAGAATTACAGGCTCTCATGGCTGTCCAGCCTTTTATCATCTTCCATCAGGACAGAGTTTCCTTACGAACCAATCCGTCCTTTATGCCTAAAGTGGTATCCAGGGTAGCTTTAAATCAGGCCATACACTTACCTACTTTTTATCCTAATCCTCAAAACAAAGGGGAGAGATTACTACATTCCTTGGACATCCACAGACAACTGTGTTATTATTTGGACAGAACAAAGCCTTTCAGAAAATCAGAACAGCTTTTTGTGGCCTATGCCGTAGGATCTCAAGGAAAACCAATTTCCAAACAGACAATTTCAAAATGGATAGCCCACTGCATACACTTTTGCTATTCCTTTCATGGCAAAACTGTACCTACAGGCATTAGAACTCATTCCACCAGGGCCACAGCCACCTCTACAGCCTTCCTCAGAGGAGTTCCTACCAAGGATATCTTGGAAGCAGCCACTTGGAGTTCTGTGCATACCTTCTCCAAGCACTACTACTTACCATTATACTCCAAATCTAGAGCAGGCTTTGCCACTGCAGTCTTGCAGGGCATTTTGGCTCCTCCTAGTTACACCTAGTGCCTACCACCCCTTTCTTAGCTTTGGGATTCTACCCATCTGTGAGGACTGCAGCTGTATGCACGATGAACATAGTACAGTTTTGTACCTACCATAAATGTAGATGTTCGAGTGCTAATACAGCTGCAGTCCAGGTTTCCCACCCTCCTTCCCCTCTAGGGGTATTCTTTTATGGTGTATTTGCTTGCAACTACTGTTTTTTGATTATATTGCATGGCATTATTACCTAATTTTATGTATTGCCTTCCTTCTGGGGGCACCTGACATCTGGGGCAAGAAAAACTGAAGAAAATGGCGTTGGCTGGTTCCTTTATACCCCTGTCGCACTGACGTCAGGGAAGAAGCGACAGCAACCTACGCCAGACCTAGACTTTGGAATTCGGCCGACCGAGGACCCGCCTGACGGCAGGAGAACCCATCTGTGAGGACTGCAGCTGTATTAGCACTCGAACATTTACATTTATGGTAGGTACAAAACTGTACTTTCCCATCCCTACTCTCTGTAAATGGCTGTACATGCAAATGGCTCTTTGACCTTGAACGTAATTTGAATCTTCCTCTAGCTCTTCTTCTTTTCCTTTACCTGTCTTTTTTATTCTTTTTCTCCTCCTCATTACACTACTACTCATTTAACTATTATTTTATGGATTTCATATATATGTGTTTTTTTTCTGCATTATTCTATGCAATTTGTAGAAATGTATAATTCCTTGCTTGCTTGTTTTAATTGTAATTTGTGCAATTGCTTGTCTTAATTGTTTAATTTGTGCAATTGTTTTTATTGTGGAGCTTTTCTCCCCTGGCCTCCACTGAAAATGGGCCCTACGAGCCCAGTGGACCTCCCCGGTTATCAAACTGGAAATAAATAAATAAATAATAAATAGTCATCAAACCCAACAATTCCTCAGGTGAAGCAATATTCTCTTATGCCATACCCAAACTTTGGAATTATCTTCCCCACTCTATAACCTCCTTACCATCTATCAATCAGTTCAAGACTGCACTCAAGTCTTATCTTAAATTATACTGGCTCTGCCCCGTGCCCCTTTCCTGACTAAAGTACTCATTCACCAAATAATTTTAAACTCATACCTATATACTATATACTACAATATATTTTAGATCTAAGTTCTAACTCTACAATGTTATTACAATAAGTTCTATTACTCGAACCCATCAAACTCTACATAATCTATTCCTATTTTATTGTTTGTTTTTATTAATTTATTATTCTTGTATGTCTTAATTGTATATTATTACTTGTATATTATTTATTGCTCTGTAATTTGCTGTTTGTCATTATCACTACTGTAACACTATTTGTATACTTGGAGCTTTTCTCCCTGGGCCTCCACTGAAAAAGGACCTGTGTCCAGTCAGAATTTCCCGGAAAATAAATAAATACATATAGAATTCATGTACCTGCATACAGGGAAATTTTAACACAAAGTTTTTAGACAGACCGGTGTTGTCAAAAATTTCTACCAACTGGGTAAGCATGACTATTTTCTGATTAAAATGAAATACTCTACCTTCTCACTTTTTGCAGCAACAGAAGAAGAAATCAGGCAGATATATACCACCTTGAGCTCATTGTTTCAAGAAAACAACTAAGCTGTTTTAGAATTCTAGCAAGAGCTGCTTTGAAACACCAGTTCACAGTTTGCTGGTGGATATTATTATTTATATTCAAATGATACACTGAGCACCCAATTTTAAGAGAGGGGTCCATTTACTTCTAGAAAATTGAGGGGTGCTTTGGAACAAATTGTCATCATCATCAAGTTATTAATTTAGTACATCTTATGGCAAATGTATCTGTCTGTATTTAGCAAAGGTGCTTAAGTAGTCTTGCTTTGACAGGATGCTTGGATTTAAGTACTTAAGAAGTGGAAGATTAGATCTAAGAAGTCATATTTCTATTTCTCATAAGAAGCTAGACTGTCATACACACCTAGACAGACACAGATTATTGAGGAATATAAATAGGATTCTTTGCCAGTATGATTAAGAGTAGTTTGGGCAATTATCCATTTGTCAGTCATTTCTGCTTGCACACCTGTATTTCCTGAGTATTGCACTGAGACAGTTTGTGAAGGAAATTCTGCAGTGAAGGGTAACAAAGCATTCTGTCTGTGAACTGGGATCTGGAGCATTGACTCAGCCCCTTCTGAACCAGTATACATGGCAGATCTCAGATATATTTTCAGGTGCATAGTATTTTTGGTAACATTTCCTCATTCAGAAGAATGTATGAACTCCATTTCTTGTATGTAAGGAATCCTATATTTATTCAGAATCAGTGTCTTTGAGGACAAGGCCCTTTTTTATTCCCATCACAGTGCTAGAAGTTTCTTGTGAACCATTTCATCCAACTTCCTGTCTTCTTTCTCAAGCATGGATGTCCACTAACAACTTGGGTATTGCTTTTTATTTATTTGTTTACCTGCTTTCCAGCAGCAGGTAAGGTAGACTCAATCATTTGGAGCTCCTTGTGGACCATTACCTTGCCATAGTGTAGCTTGATGAGGATGTCAAGAATACCATTCAGAGGTACCCAAGATGGGCAGCCATGTGAGAGAGCTCAGGACAAGTATAATCCACCAGAGAAAGTAGTAACAGTCCATTCTAGAGCAGTTGCTGAGAAAACCTTATGAACAAAATCAAACCGAGACATGTCAAACTGACACTGGAAGATGAGATCCTCAGGTCTGAAGGTGTCCAGCATACTGTTGGTGTAAAGCAGAGGGCAGGTACTTGCTGTGCTAGAGGTTATGATGTAGATCTACTAAAAACAAAAGGATGTCTATCTACTGAGATGAAAGGAAGGTCTGCTGCTGTGAATAACTGTACGTCACTAGAATATGGAATGCAAAAACTATGAACCAAGTTTAAAGCTGATGCGATTAAGGATGAGATGACAAGAATAAACACTGATGTTTTGGGAATTAATTAATTAAAATGGACTGGAAAGAGGTCATTTTCCATCAGATAATCAGATTTTCTATTGTGGACAAGAGTCTTGCAGAAGTAGTGATGTATCTCTTGTAGTTAAAGGATGTCAAAAGCAGTGGTTTATTACAATCCCAGAAATTATAGAAAGATCTCAGACTCCCAAAGCAAGCCATTCAACATTATAGTGATACAAGTCTGGGCTCCAATTACAGTTTCAAAAGAATCAGACATCAGTAGGCCTTATGAGGATCTTCAGCACCCTCTAGAAATAATTTATGATGGATTAAATATCTTTTTTATCATAATGCTAAAATTGTTAGTCAAAGTACAACTGGAATTGTGAGCAAACTTGGCCTTGGAGTATGAAATGATGAAGGACATAGACTAGTAGAATTTTGCCCGTATAAATCACTGTTCATAGTAAACAACTTATTAGCAGCCTAAGATACAGCTTTGCAAATTGACACCACTGGATTGGTAATACTAAAATCAGACTGGGTCTATACTTTGTACTCAGAGATGAAAGAGCCTCTATATAGTTAGCAAAAGCAAGATCTAAAGCTGACTGTAGTTTAATAGTTTCTTGTTACAAAAGTTGCATCTAAATTTAATTAACAAAAAATGCCTGCAGGCCAACCAGATATAAGCTCAACAGTATTCTAGGAAAGGCCTCCCCTTGATGGAAGCTGAGATGATCAAGCCCCCAGGATGCCCTTAGGATCCACAACCAATCTCAACAGTATCAGAGTAAATCTGTTGGTGGTTGGAGACAAGCTGGTACACCCAAAGTGAACATGGGGCACAAAGGACACACTGGTGTAATGTTACAAAGGGGAAAAAAAGGAAAGCAGTATTGCAGGTAAACACATACTGGAGACAAAGACCAGATTTAATTGGTTAGATCTGGTGAGGAGAGCTCCTCAAGAACTATGGATGGTTTTAGAAGGGGCTAAGAGGCTGTGGAGGTCAAATTACCATCATCTGCAGGATAATAGAGAAAGAAAGAGAATTCAAGAAAAAATAATTTCTTCTGATTTACTGACTGCTGTGGAGTGCAACAAACTTTGGCGAGTTATTACAAAAATGTTGCTACCAGGTCATCTTATTTCATTCCTGAGGTATCTGTATGCAGAACAAGAAGCGTCAGTTAGAAGTGACCATGGCAAAACTGAATGGTTCAAGACTGGGAAAGAAGTACAACAATGCTGTATGTTGTCACTGTACTTTTCATTTATATGCTGAGCAAATCTGGCAGAGTGCTTTTTGAGACAAATGACATGCTGGAATCAAACCTGCAGAGTGAAATATTAAAACCCTCAGATATGCAGGCAGAAAGTGAGAAAGAACTGAAGCCTGTTGATGAAGATGAATGTAGAAAGCACTAAAGCTGGCTTGCTGCTCAAAATCAAAAATGCTAAGATTGTCATCTTGTTCTGTCAGTCCTTTGCAGGTAAATAGGAATGCAGTGAGGGCACTGACAAATTGTTTTCCTTGGCGTAAAGATCTCTGCAAATGGTGACTGCAGTCATGAAATTAAGAAACTTTCTTCTTGAAAGAAAGCCAAAGTAAACCTAGATATGATTTTAAAAGACAAAGCCACATACTATGAAGACAGGATCCAGTACAGAAGGCACTGATGCTAAGAAATATGAAAGGTAAAAGAAAAAGCAGGTTTCCGAGGGTAAGATGGAAGAACAGCACTACTTGAGGTAATGGATATGAATCTGCAAGAATGAAAAGAAGCAGTTGATAAATGATCATAGTATACTTAAGGTCGTGAGGTCACAAAGAGTCGCGTTTGTCTAAACAACAAGATCATAGTATACTGAAGGTCGTGAGGTCACAAAGAGTCGCGTTTGTCTAAACAACAAGCTCATAGTATACTGAAGGTCGTGAGGCCACAAAGAGTCGCATTTGTCTAAACAACAAGATCATAGTATACTGAAGGTCGTGAGGCCACAAAGAGTCGGGTTTGTCTAAACAACAAGATCATAGTATACTGAAGGTCGTGAGGTCACAAAGAGTCAGGTTTGTCTAAACAACAAGATCATAGTATACTGAAGGTCATGAGGCCACAAAGAGTCGGGTTTGTCTAAACAACAAGATCATAGCATACCGAAGGTCGTGAGGTCACAAAGAGTCTGGTTTGTCTAAACAACAAGATCATAGTATACTGAAGGTCGTGAGGCCACAAAGAGTCGGGTTTGTCTAAACAAAAAGATCATAGTATACTGAAGGTCGTGAGGTCACAGAGTCAGGTTTGTCTAAACAACAAGATCATAGTATACTGAAGGTCGTGAGGCCACAAAGAGTCAGGTTTGTCTAAACAACAAGATCATAGTATACTGAAGGTCGTGAGGCCACAAAGACTCGTGCTTGTCTAAACAACAACAGCAGCAGCAAGGTTGACATGATCCATTTGCAGCATGTTCAGCTACAACACCAGGTATCAAATTAAACAGGTTGGGGGTGGACATAATGGTTAAGGTATTTACCTCACAGATAAAAGGTACAGGGTTTGATTCTCACCTTTGGAAGGAAAATTGGCTAAGTTTAAAGTAGCCAACAAGAGCAGATAGCCTAGTACTTACCTATGATCTATGAACTTAACTCCACATGGTACTAGCCTGTATAGTTTACAGTTTTATGTGTATTTTAACAGTTTTGTAAATTATAGCTTTGTTATATGCAGACTGAATAGCAAGGTGCTGCACTTTGTTTAGCTGTCAATTGTAGGGCCATGGTGTTGTAGACAGGCTCTGTGGAACCTAGTCGGACTTTCCCGGTCAACAAATGTTAAATAAATAAATAAATAAATAAATAAATATCTGATGGCACTGTAGTCTCAGTTTGCTCAAAACACATTTAAATACAATTTGCAAGGCATAATGTATATGTGCATATTACAGACTTCATTACTGTTAGACAGCTGGTATGTGTCAGATTTGTAAATGTACCGTCAGGTTTTTCTAATCATTGTAAGCACATTGTTATCGAGAAAAGGCTCTGGATAAACCATTTGGCTTTCTTTGTCCTTTGTGAAAAAAAAGCAGGACTAACCAGTTACACAGCAGACCCTTTGCAAGCAGCTAGCTAACGGCATTGCTTTTTAGACTTTGACTGGTGGTTGGGGGTTATAGCATACCCCACTAGACTAGCAGTTTCAGAAATCATTTTGCTTGTATTATCTGTGAGAAATTTTATTTACTCATTTGTGTTTTATTTATTGGGTTAGTCCTACTAGCTCTAAACTCAGGGGAGATCAGAGACAGGATACTGACCAGACAGAATTTGGCCAGACCACCAGGGACACTTTCCAACTTTTTCTCTGAAGGACTCTGCAGGGCTGTTACTGGAATAAAAAGTACAAAGATGGCAGAGTTATGAGATGAATTGGAGCACAAAAGTGAAATAATTGTAGATCTTCCTTCTGAGAGAAATGGAGAAAATATGGAAGTAATAGATGTGTGTGAAGGGGGTCTTGATGATGGCCAGATGAAGAATCGTCAGAGTCCTGGGGTGAAGTGGTTGAGCGTTTTGCCAGTCAGTCATATAGATTGGTGGAGAAGAGTATTAGCAGTACAGAGACACGTTTCTGAAGAGCAGTCTTCTACGGGTGGAGGTGTGTGTGTCTGGGGAAGTACAGTCAGTGAGTAAACTGATAATTAGGGAGTGTGACAGTGTGGAGGAAGTGATTGCTATGAATCCTAAAGGACATTGTACTGCAGTTGCAAAAATGAAGCAAACTATAGATGTGGAGTGACCTGATGTGGCGTAAAAGGCAAAAAGAAACCGGTAGTATCAAGAGCAAAACTGAGTGACAGATATGTTGCTTAGTATATAATTCTTGGCTCCCTATTAAAATTTCAGCAGTCATAATGCTGAGTTCTGCCACAATGAAAAAAAGGTTGAAAATCTAAGAGAAGAGTGAATCTCGAACATCTATCTTTTCCTTTAAACTTCTTTTTTGAAGGAAGTCAAGCTCCCCTGCACCATGTTCCAGGCAATGCCATTCTTGGACTCGGTATGTGTTTTTTGGCTATTCAGTCTCTGTTTTTTTTGGGACTCACTCCAGCAGCCCTGACATTTCAAATGGTTACCATAAGTTGTTACATCACTTGGCTCAGTGTGAATAAGTAAAAATGCTGATGCCTTAGGAATAGAATTGTTCTGCAAAATAACATTTAAACTTTTTATTCAAATTAGCTTCCTGTCAAACAAAGGGCAGGCCTCTTTCTCAGATTACAACTGTTCAAACTACTGCAAAACCAAACGTTCTCACTCCTAGTTTCCATACTATTACAAGACTCATCAACCTAGAACTTTAGAAACCTTGACTGTTCTGCACCCTCATTATAGCCCCTCAAACTAAACTCAAATGCACTAATTAGTGCTTCTCTGTTGCAGGTGCTAAAACTGGTATTCCATACCTACCTCATTTGAAGACGCACCCTCTTAACTAAAATTCTGTTCTCGGCTGAAAATGCACCCACCTGAAGATGGTAAAAGGCCAATTTAATATCTCAAATCACATAACTTAAATCAGCCATATATTCCCACTTACTGGCACCTTCCCTATTCCCCCTACTTTAACCTCCTCAGTACTTAAACCTCTTGTCATACTAATTGTTTGTTTGTGTCTTTCGGCTTTTCCCAGTTAGGGGTCGCCACAGCGGAACTCTGGTCTGCTAATGATTGGCAGTAGATTTTTACTTACTGGCTTGCCGGGCCTAACGCACAACCTTCAACGAAGGAACACCCATTCACGCATGTCACTACACAGAAAACACTCTAACTGAGAATCGAATGGGCAACGTCTAACTGTGAGGCGACAACGCTACTGCAGCACCACCACCGCAGTCTTCACTGCTAAAATACTTAAAGCTCTAGGTTTGCATTGTAAGCAGTCTCGGCCAGCCTTTTAACCATCTATTTATTTATTTATTTACATTTGTTGACTGGGAGAAGGTCCATTTTCAGCAGAGGCCCAGGGAGAAAAGCTCCACAGTTAAAATAAACAGACAGTAGTTACATTGGATTACATAGCGATTAACAATATAACATAGCAATTACTTACAACATATTTACAGATGAAGAACATAGTACATCAGTAGACAACTAGAATCTTTATCTGTGAAGTACATAACAGACATTAACAAATGTTGCAATAAGAAGTTCCTGCTGTATAATAAGCACTACGCTTATGAGCATCTGAGCTTGCTATAATCAAAGTAGTTAGTGGAGTGGAAAGAAAGGTAGTGGTTGGATGGGGTGGGTGATTTTAGAGTGGGAGTTGCAAGGGCATAGCCAGCATGTTTTTAGGTGCGCTTTTAGTAAAGTTTTGAAGTGGATGCATGATAGTACGGAGGTAATTGTGGGTGGGAGGGAGTTCCATAATTTGGCTATGGTGCAAGAGAATAGTGCTTCACCAGCAGAGTTATTGGCTTTAGTGATCTGCAAGTGTTTTTTGTTGCTGGATCTTAGTGGTCTGGTAGTGCGATAGGGTTGGAGCAGATTCTGGAGGGATGGGACATTTAGTGGATGGTTTACTAGTTTGTGGGTGAGTGAGAGTTGATACCATTGAAGGAGGTGAGGGAGTTCAAGCCAGCCCAGTTCAGCAGGTGAGAGACAGTGGTGACTATGGTAGGATGCCCCTGTGGCGAATTTGGTGATTTTGTTGTAGCAGGTCTCTAGCTTGTTTAGATCGCATTGCCTTAGGTTGGTATATATTGGAGAGGCATAAAGTAGGGTGGAGATAAGGTGGGAATTTGCTATTGAAATCTTTGCTGCTTTGGTGAGAAGTTGCTTATTTCTGTATAACGCTCCTAGTTTTTTGTGAACTTTTTTTATGGTCATGTATATGTGAATGTCAAATTTTAGTTTATTGTCTAGTTCCACTCCTAGCAATTTGGTGTGTTCAGTTGGGTATATAGTGGTGTTGTCTTTTGCTGTAATGTTAAAGTGAGTTGTTTTGAGTATGTTTGGTGGGTTGGAAGATGAGTAGTTTAGTTTTGTTTGGGTTGATTATTAATTGGGCATCGGATAACCAAGTTTCAACAGAGGAAAAGGCTTCCTGTGTGACTTTTTGCAGTTTAGGTAGGGACTGGGCTGAGTAGATGATGGTTGAGTCATCTGCGTATTGTATGAGTGTGCCATGTTTGGTGGCAGAGGCTAGATTATTGGTGAAAACAGAAAAGAGTAGGGGTCCAAGGATGGATCCTTGGGGAACCCCTATGGAGACAGGTAGTTGGGGAGATATGTCATTCTGCCATACAAGGGATTGTTGGCTGTCAGACAGGTAACTCTGAAACCAGTTGGTGATTGATTGAGAGAAGGTTTTTGAACCATCTGGTAAAAAGTATATTAACTTGTGTATAACTGTATGCAACAATGCAGTACATGTTTTATAAACTTACTCACCTGTCTTTATGACTCTAAGGAAATTGCATATATGTGTGTGTACACTTGTTACTACTGTGTATAAGTTAGATCTAATGAAACTCTGACAAGGGAGAAAATGCTCATCTCTTGTTTTAAACAAGCAGCACCAGCTTGAATCATGTTTTCTTATTTTTAATAAGAATGCTAAGTAATCTTTGACATGGATCTTACATTAAAATGGGTCTATAGTATATGAACGACAGTTCATAATCTCGAACGCTCTGAAGACCGAAAATGCCATACCTCGAAGAGCTTCTTGTGGGATTGCAGTACAATTGCAGTACAATGAAGGTTGGAATATTTGCCCTTTCCTCACTGTAGTGCGATCTCGGAGTTGGTGTGTGTGTGTGTGTGTGTGTGTGTGTGTGTGTATAAATATATATATATATATATATATATATATATATATATATAATTTAGTGGGGGTTGTGGAGGGTGCAGTCCCCCACAATAAGGAGTTTGAGGTCCGGCATTTTCGCTGTTTAGAGCGTTTGAGATTATGAACTTTCGTTCATATAATATAGACCCTAAAAGGTTATAACACTAGTCTATTTTAGTATCTCTGTTACTGTATATAATTCCTGTACACCCTCAACAATTGTTTAATTATACATACTTTATCTCTTTTAGTGTATCTCTGTAATTGTCAAACTTTTTTGCTTCCCGGGCTGAGACTAAAATTGGGCATTTGAGATCAGTGCTGCTGATTAAATTTAAGTAAAATAAACAAATTTAAATAAAATAACTAAATATTATCAGAAATATTTATTAGTGAAAGTGGGAGGAAATGTTTGTGTACATTAACTTGACTGATCAGTCAAAAAAGGCAGTACAGTTTAGAACAGCAGAAGTTACAGATTTTGATTTAAAAACATTTTTCTATATTATTGGTGGTGGTGCTGCGGTAGCGTTGTCGCCTCAAAGTAAGACGCTGTCTGGTTCAATTCTCAGCTAGAGCGTCTTCTGCGTGGAGACGTGCGTGAATGGGCGTACCTTCGTTGAAGGTTGTGTGTCAGGGCTGGTAACTCGGCACGTAAAAAATCAACTGCCAATCATTAGCTGACCGGAGTTCTGCTGTGGCGACCCCTAACAGGGAAAATCCGAAAGACACAACATTGCCAGTGTGTATATGATATGAAAAAATATGTGACAAAGCAAGTATAGAATGGAGCTTGGGAGGTGTGTGGCCTTTATTAACAATGCTTACTGGAAAGAGGGAAACTGTGAAATACTGAGAACAGTCTGCCAATATTTTCCTGTGTGGACTCATCACACAGTCCGAGAATGCAGTAAAAGATTTTGCCAGTATAAGGTATGGGAGTCTATTTGCAGAAGTGCAATGAAGAGGATTCATTGTCCCTTATTCAAGGATGAAACAAATGTAGAAAGAAATGAGAATGAAGAAAATGAAGCTGAGTATAAAAATGATGCAAATGCTGAAATTATGCAAAATAATGTTAATATACAAAATGAAGCTACAGAAGGGAAATTTGTTGAAAAGCTGTATGGCAGTGAAATTGATGAAGAGGGAAGTGATGTTCATTAGTGTAGAAATAAGGAACAATTGTGGTGTGTTGTATGTAAATGAAGGAGATGAGATTTTGTTGTAAAAAGGAGAGACTACGTCTATTGTAAATTTAGTTAAGAAAATGAAGTGGGATGACAAAAGAATGTGAAAAGAAGAAATGGTTAATGTGAACTTAGTGTCAGTAAATGTAAACAGGATTAAACTTGTGTTAGAAGAATTATGGTATACAAATGACATAAAATGTAAAAGCTGATATGATTTAGAAGATATTCAGATTTTTTTGAAAAGAGAGAAGCAAAACAAAAATATATATGTTTGTGGAGAAGACTCATAGCACTGGGTTTTGTTAAAGGTAATTGTTCAAAGAAAGCGGTGCTACTAAAAATAAAAAATATAAACATGTTAGTTGTTATAGTGGGAATTACAGAAAGAACATCTATTTGTAAAGTGAGGGTTTATTATAAACTTGTACGATTAATTGTTTTATGTATTTATACATTGATGGGGAAACAGTATGTATGTTTGAATCAGTTTGTTGTAGTTAGTCTGGATATAATTAAAGGTAACCTTATTTGTAACCTTAGTATACTAGTAAGAAAGGTAACAGTAGAGAAACATGACTAGGGTGGGCAAAGGGGCCAGCTGTCATGGATGCAAGCTGTTGGACGCAATTGGTTGTTGTCACTGGGTAGTGAGTAGAATACTGGAATTTATTTATTTATTTTATTTATTTATTTATGTATTTAATATTTGTTTACCTGGGAAGTCCGACTGGGCTGGTTGTCCATTCTCAGCAGAGGCCCGGGGAGAAAAGCTCCACAATAAATCTTTTTAAATCATTTAAAAAGCCAACTGTGACATTGTGGCTTCCTAAATTAATGTATTTAGTTGCTGTAGTAAACTTTGTATTCCAAGTACATTGTTACATTTGCTAATGCAGTGATCTACAGTGCATTTAGTAACTGTGGTATGGAACTTGCATAAGCTTTTGGCTACAGGTTGGATAGAGTTCCGTCAGCTTGTTTTTTTTTTTTTTTACCTTTTGGTTCTCCAGTTCAGGGAAGACCTTAATATTTACTTATTTATTGGTCTTCAACTTTGGATTGAGGGGGTGTTAGTTTTGGGGACTGCCCAGGGCACCAAATCACCTAGCTGCAGCTCTGACAAAAGATATAAAGATGTGTAAAGAAGTAATGAAGTATGGAAGAAGGTATATAGGAGTGAGAATGACGACAGAACTTGATTACCTGTTAATAGCCGAGGGAATATGTGAGATATAGGGAGGCTGAAAAAGTACAAACTTTTCTGATTATATTGGCATTATTGACAGTAATGAGTGAAAATGAAAACAAAATAAATGAAGGAAAGGGAATGAAGTGGTTAACAAGAGAAGCAGAAGAGAGAGAGAGTGTCATGCGCACAATGAGACTGTTTCACAGTGCATGGTCACACAGGTGGACTACATGTAAAGAGAAATATAAAAAAGTGTATGTATACTGGGAAAAAGAAGGGCAATGGGAAAAAGTAGATCATGATGGAGTATGAGGACATATTGAAAAAAGGGATGAGAAATGCAATAAAGAGAAATATGGGAAAATAATGAGACTGACAGATATGACACATAGGGATAAATATTTTTGAAAGTAAGCAAATTAATTATATCTTCTTTTTTGGTAAATGTGTAAAGTGCAAGGAATGGGAATGGTTAGTTTAAATGGAAAAAAAATTAAGTTCAAGAACAGGCAAGACAAATTATGAACACAGTAATAGAATTGTGTTAAAACATACATGGAAGAAAAGGCTGTGAAATTAAGGAAATTAAAAAAATAGTCTAGTTGGAAAAAGAGATTAACAGAGATGAGTTCAATATTTTATTGCAAGAAGTTGGTGCAAAGTCTAGCTGGATTAATTTGTCTCATTACAAAACTAGAGAAAATGATATTTTTTTAAGTAGTGAGCGAATGGATATATGAGGGTATTGTAGATAATTATGTGAAAGAACAATAAAATTTATATTTAACGGTAGAGAAAAGAAATAAAACTGGAAATTAACATTATGAACTGTAGATCATAAGATATTTCTGAAAATTTTGGAAAAAAAAAAACAGTACAGTAAAAATGACTTGTGTATGAAGGTATGTCTGTATAATAGGGAGAGGGTGAAAAATGTGTTAATATTCTTGAAGAAGATAGTGTGGTGTGTGTGTGTGTGTGTGTGTATATGTATATATATATATATATATATATATATATCCGGGTCTACTTGAAAACACCGACATGCCAAAACACCGACGACGAGAACACCGAGCCCGAAAGATCGACAACTGAGATGATCGATAGTTTAAAAGCCTGACGCTGAGAACACCAACATGTTAAGGTAAGTGTGCAATAGTGACAGACTTTAGGGTTAGGGGCCTGGTTAAGTGAGTTAGGGTTAGGGCTTGGGTTAGGTGAGTGTGTGATAGTGACGAACCTTAGGGTTTGGGTTAAGGTTAGTGCATAGATAGTTGTGTATGTAAGGTTTAGTGTAGGTTTGTAAGGTTTTTGGTGTGCTTGTGTTGTGTGTGTGTTTTTCGGAAAAGGTATTCGTTTTGTTTTATTGATTGTGGGGATTGTGGTTTGTCGGGCATGCAAAGTTTCATGCTTTTAAACTGTCTGTCATCTCAGTTGTTGATCTTCCGGTCTCGGTGTTCTCGTCATCGGTGTTTTGGCGTGTCAGTGTTTTGTAGTAAACCCATATATACACATCTCTCTCTCTCTCTGTATGTATGTATGTTTGTGTATATATATATATATATATATATATATATATATATAATTTTTTTGAGTAGGGGTCTTCTCATACTCATTATTACTGGCCCAGCCTCCAGTACCCAACATCCATGCTGGATCTACCAGCTTCTCTCCAACCCCTGCCCCGGACATACTCCCTTGTTTTGCATGGGGCTGGTTATGGATCCTGATGGTGTCCTAGGGGCTTGGCTTGTCTGTATTTCTGTCTGGAGATGATCTTTTAATGACCTACTCCCTTCCCTTTCTCCACTCACTACTCTCATTTTTACGTCCAAAGGCAAATCCAATCTTTGGACCACAGCCCCACACTTAGTAAGCATATCAGTTAGAGTCCTCCTACTTGGGATGACCACGACCATCCCTTACCTTCTGCTTCATTAACTATCTGAACTCCTAATTGAATCTGGGTTTGCTGACCTAGTAGAGAGTATAGCGAGGGGAAAAATACCAACCTGCATGGGACGTAACACCATCATTTGATGGTATATATGATGGTAGTATATGGAGGAATTTTAAGAAGCTACAGAGTGGGAAGTAGAATTATTTAAAAAAAATCTGTGTATGAAAATGCATAAAATATAAAATTATTTAATGTATGAGCGGCGAAAGTACTGAAGTTTAAAAATTGTTAATTACAGATATCTACTGAGTACAGTTATATTTGCTATGGTGATAAATGCAGTAGTAATGAAAACAATATCCCTTCAAATCAGGTAATCCTGAGCTACCTTGTTCCATTGGAAGGATCACCCTATAGTACTTAACTGTTGCTCTTTTCCCATTACAGGTAATCACCTTCAAATCTTTATTAATTATTGTCCATGACTTTTCCTCTGGTTGATAAAAACATGCTTGACCTGTATATAAAACTAAAGGGACTAAAAACATTTTCACTGCTTGTACCATACTATCCATATCCATAAACAAGAGCTTCCAGTTTCTCAGTTTTTGTGTTATCTTTTGTTTAGTTTCTTCTCAAATATCCTTAGCTTCTGTAACAGAAACCTTCTTTATCCATACTCCTAAATACTTCTTGTCATGTCACCTTAAGTATGTGTTTTGCTGAACTTAGTCTTGAGTGGGTACATAATTTATGGCTATAGCCTTTGTTTTATCTTCATTAATTTTATATCGTGAAAAGACTTGAAACTGTCTCAAAGTGATTCACAACACTAAGATGTCCTTTTCTGGGTTTATCAAATATGGAATAATACCAGCTGCAAGTAAAGATAATTTTTCTTGATTACCAAATGAATTATTTCCTTGAATTTCTGAGTAATTTTCTGTATCATTGGCTCTAAATATAAAGCAAATAACAAATGGGAAGAGGATATCCCTGCCTCTTTCCTGTATTCCAGGGGTGTCGAACCTTTTGGCTTGCTGGGGCCACATTGAATGAACAGAAATGGTCTTGGGGCCGCATATAAAATATATCATATAGTTAACTCCGGAAGACCACAGTCGACCTCCTGGCTGTACTGTAGGTGCATTTGAACAATGAATAAATGTAATAAATGCTTAATATTTGCCTTAAAATTCTAATTCTCATTCTAATTCTAAAACCATTCCAGCAGTCCAACTACATAAAATGTCAACATCAGCAGTCCTACAATACTATAATCCACAAAAATAACCCATCAAATTTGCAGTAAAGTAAAGAATTCACATTACTGACTTAATAAAACAATTCTGAATAAGCTACAAGAGGGTTTCACCCAAACAAATAACTGGTGCCAGAAATATGGCCTCAAGCTAAATGCCAAAAAATGCATCATCATCCCCTTTGAGGAGAGTGATGTCCCCACAAATTAGCACATTAATAACAATGTTGTAAGCAAGCAATAAGTCGTATGGTACTCCGGCACCCAGGTTGATAGAAACCTGACTTTTGACCACCACGTTGGCAGGAAAGCTTTTTACATGGCCCACTTCATTAGTAAGGGTATCTCATCCAGGGACAAAGGAGGTCATAACATCCCTGTATTCTTCCTTTATAAGAGCCATTATTGAGCGCAATGCCCCTTTTGGCATGTGCCTCAGCAAAACACCCTGCCAAAAGAAAGACTACAACAATTTCTGACAAAAAAGGTTAAATGACTAAGTTCACTTAGTTATCCAAACAGACTAAAAAGCTTCTTGCTTTCCTCTGTCTCTCACTGGCCCCTATGCATTTCATCACTGGCTTGCTTTCCATGCTAAGAAAGATCCTTCCTTAAGAGACTTCCTCTACCTCAGAAATACTGGTTATACTTAAAACGCTCACTATAAAGACCACAGCCTTCACTGCAACATACACATGCCACTTTGTATGGACAGATGCTTGACACAAAACCTTCATCTTCTGTAAAAAGCTCCTCTCATTATCAAACAATGTAGTTTAGCAACACGACAACTGGATGGTTGGATGGATAGCCATAAATGTACTCCTTGAGTAAGTAGCATAGCCTTCATCAAACCAGATGGAAAATCCACATACTAACCTTTCCCAGCTGAATGGCTAAGATCTAATATTGGTTACTCAAGTCTACTTGCCCAAGAAGAGGGGCCTGTTTAACTAAAAATTCCATTTGCAAAAATATATTCAGTATACATATTAAATTTCTCTCTCTTACACACACACACACACACACACACACACACACACACACACAGACACACACACACAAAAGCCGCTATTTGTAAAATGGGCAACCTCATTAATCACATGACACCCACTCACTGAATGAAATTGTCTGGAAGTCAAAATATCTGAAAAAGAAAATCATAATAGAGATGGATTCATCCATGCAATTTCCCACCACCAAAAGGACCATCAATAAATCAACAAACTGCTCGGCAAAAAGTAAATCAACAAGAAAACCATAAACTCTCTAAGATAATGCTACATACTGGTGTAAACATATAACTTGTGTCAATCCCCAGGTTAATCCATACCAAAGGATTGTTTCAGAGCTTCAGCTGTGTACAAACAGATTTCTCCTGAAAACTTAAATCATTGATATTTGCCTTGCTGTAATTATAACTGTAAAAAAAAAATTTAAGTTTATTCTGTATCTCAACGATTCTCACTGTTATGAGATGTAATCGCTGCCATATTGTATGAGTACTACATCCATAATTTGCTGTCTCTCTCTCTCTTATGTATTGTATTATATTGTTTTGTATTATTTTTGGAGATTTTCTCCCCGGGCCTCCATTGAAAATGGACCTGTGTCCAGTCGGATTTTCCCAGTAAACAAATGTAAAATAAAATAAATAAAAATAAACTTCCCTCCAATCTAAAGTCATTTGACATTCAGACATTTTAATTTGTACAGAAGTTACTCACAGACTGACGGTTTACTGAGCTGTAATGTTGACCTTCGCTTTTGAAAAAAACAAATTCCCAGACTTTGTCAATCAATAACTCAAAGTGTAGAGAGGATTATTTATTTATTATATATTTATTTATTTTTGGAAAACATCTTTAAAACTGTTAAATTGATTACACACCCAGAAACACAGAAAAGTTATTGTGATATGTAAACCACAGACTGCTGCAAGAAATCAAAGTCACATTAGCACTCTATGCTTATGTCCGAACAGATGAATCATACCTGTCAATTCCAAAAGAAGTACAGTAGTTTAATAAGAAGGTTATTTGCAAGGTTATATGGCAGTTTATATTGGAAGTAAGCAGAGATATTAAAAATGCTCTGTTTTTCATAATTATGCCGAAAAGTCTTCCATAGTAAATACAACTTCTGATTTAGTATGGAACCATACCTCTCAACCTTAGAGCAAGAAACCTGGACAAAGCGAAAAATAAAAATGGGACACAGGCCCAGAAATAGTTATGCATCACAGACACCATTGAAACAACTGTAGCTGCAAACATTATACATCACTTATAATCTTTCTATCCCATCATTGTCAGTTAAACATTATATGGCTCATTCAGTCCTGCCTTCTTTTGCAACAAAGAAAACCATGCTTTGAAATGACAAATGCATTAAAAATAATAAATAAAACATATTGCATCAACATCCTGCAACTTCCTACCTGCAAGCATACACAGAGCTTTCACTGAAACTAGGGCTGCTTGTTTCCCCAGAATGACAGCTCTCCCCAATTAAGTCTAATGGTATATAATCTACCAGTATCTGGGCTACCTGAAATAAATTAAATTATGGCCTGTAAATTGAAAGTACACTTTGTTTAATTAAACTATATTTCTAAGCCCACTTACTATATTTTTTCAGTAACATCCCAATATCCATTTCCCGGTCACTTTACAAGACATTGGCAGTGGTAGACTTGGCATCCTTCAGAACCCCACAGGCCCACGCTAATACATTGTCCATTAAATGTAAACATCCATCCACTGTAAATGGCAAGAAGCTATGTCTTAAAAAATCTACTTTTGGCATGTGTACCCAAGTATCAGGTTTTGAAACAAAGAAACATTCTCCACAGTCCGTAAGTCTCTGTCTTTAATAATCATCTACTGTTGCAGCACTCCCAACACATAAGCACACACACACACACACACACACACACACACTAAAACCCCCAACATTTAAAAATGACATTGTGCCCACTTGATTTGCCAGTATTGATGATCCGCCAAAGCTATGCTTACTGTTGTCCAAGCTACCACTGCTTAGAACCCACCAATGAAAAAACAGTACTAGGTGCTTTTTTGTTTGTCTGAAAAAACAATGCAACTTTATATGCTACAGTCCCACATAGTCCACTACTGACCCATTAACCCTAGGCTGCTGTCTCATTCTTACTCCCTGGAATTGCATTACCTTGGATGACTACTTTTATTTCCTAAGCAAAAGACACAAATTGGAAGATGAGGCAAAAATCCAGACATTCTTTGAAAATCCATACAGTTAAGAGGTATGAGTTCATGTTCAATACAAAACTCCCTGTCAAGAAAGCTGCAATTTAATGAAAGTGTACTTTTAATGTACAATATATTTGTGAGGTAACTTGTTTGTGTTCAGTAGGTAGACTGATCATTGTTAGCCTCTTTATGCGTGCATCTCTCTCTGTCATGCACACATGTACACACATACACACTCTTCTTCTACTTTCACGCACACAATGCTGCTTTCATGCATGCACTCACTCACTCCTTACTTACCTATTAACACAGGTAAGTGCTGTCCCTTTCAAAGGCAACAGTGGCAAATCCATACATGAGTCCCTCTTCAGCGAGAACACACACACACACTGATCGGTGCAAAATAATGGCATAAACACACTGACCCTTTTTTGGCTCAAAAACAAAACTAGAAGGGTGCTTTGGCGCATGCACACACTGACATTAGCATTACAGGTCACGGGAGTGAAAAACACATATTAGAAAAAGTGTTTTGGGGCATGTGTACATCATTGTTGCAGTTAGAGTTGAGGGCCGCATGGAAGAGCTCTGAGGGCCGCAGGTTGGACACATCTGTTCTATTCAGATAGAACTTATTGGAGAGGAAATCACTCACTTAAATTCTTGATTCCAATCCCTTGTATATCCTTCTAATCAACCTTATTATTGCATCATGGAATACAAATGCTTCCATTGCCGTACACATAAATGCCAGCATACTGTCAGTGATTTCTCTGCATCAAGACCCAGGAACAACAGAGGTTTGTTTCTTTCATTCTTCTTCCCTCTGGGGTCATCATTGTTTTATTTAAGTTGTCAAATGTTTACTTCCACTCAACAAAACCACATTGATCCATATCTATCAACTTTGGCAGCAGATTTGACATTCTCTTAGCTAATATAGATATAAACCTGTTATAATCACAGTTTAAAATTGAAGTGGGTCTATATGTGGCTGGGTCTGACAGGTTTTTACCCTCTTTGGTTAACAAAGCCACCACAGTTTTCTTCCAAGATGCTGGTGCTTCCCCTCCTTTTAAAATGCTAAGCCCTTCTAGTTGTTTATCACTTTTTCTCTCCTAACTTCCACAGAAATACCATTTGTTCCTAGAGACCTCCCTGCAAATTGATTATACATCACCATTTTTACCCTATCTCCTCCCATCTTAAGTATTAGTTGCTGAGCCTCATCTTCCTCTAATCTTGACATAAGTTAAATTTTCAATAAAATTTCAATTTGTGCTCTTTCTAGCTTTCCACTTTCCTCTGCTTTATACAAATGTTCACAAGGCCTCCAAAATATCTCTATTCTATCTCTGTAGAATCTCTTGTTATTTTTCTTGTCATAGGCTCCCTAGGTCTGGTGACAACCCTTTCTACTTTTTATTGCCCAAGTCATTGTGCTAAATGTTTTTGTGATTTGGAGTATCAAAAATAGTTGATTAACCGCAATTTTGTAAACTCATGCATATCATCCAAATACTCTTTTATTTTTGCTTTAGCACTTTTCAGTTGCTCCTTTTCTTGTTCTTTGGGATTCCTCTTATTCTGCAATGCTTTAACTTTTGTCAGTCCCTATAAATAATTTATTTTACTTTTTAATCATATCTTGGTTTATTTCTACCCTATTTTTAAAATAAATTTTCATTTTATCCCATTCACTAGCTATTCCATTATAACTCTTGAATAATTTACACTACACATTCCTGAAACTCCTCTCTTTTTAACAGGTAGGTGGAAAAGCACCCATGTCTGATTTTTACTTCATTACCCTGCATTTTTATCTCAGTTTTTATTGGTGCTTGATCTGAAATAGTTATTGGATGTATGTCAGTGCTTTCAATTAAATGCAGATGTTCCTGGAAAATATAATTTCTATCCAGTTTAGCCCAGCTATTGTACCTTAGGGAATAATATGTAAATTCTGTCCGAGTTCCTATTACTGAGTTCATATTTTCCATACCAAACGTTTTCATAAATTTCATCACAAATCTACCCTCTTTTGTCATATTTTCCCTTACACGTCCCCCCGATACATACTCACTATTGCAAGTCAAGTTCCAGTTCCCATCTGTAAGTAAGTATTCCCTGTCAAAACCTGATTATTTCTCGCAATATTTTCTTAAGCTCAGTAACAGAAGTTTTTGGTGAAATATAAATACATGCCAGTATAATGCTCCTCCCTTGCCAGTAGCTTCTTACTGTCATTATTGTCTTTTTTTCCTGTCTTCTGTCACTATGGCAGGCCCCCCAGCATTCAGTTTTATTACTCCCATTTTCCTTTTCCCTGATATTCTGCTGAATATCCATCCTGGAATACTTTATCAAAGTCACATTCTCATTTCCTTCCAAATGTGTCTCCCTACATCATTATTTGAACTCTGCATTTCTTAATATAATTCAGTACTCTTTCTTTTTTGTCTATACCTGTAAGGTCATTTACATTCCATTGTACCAATGTACTATGGGTAGAGTAGCAATTATGATAAAAAGCTATTGTTCCCACTTATTATACATGACAATTTTAAATTAGCATTTCCAAATTCTGTCTTACATGCACACACTGAAGTCTGGCAGGCTGATCTTTTATACAGTTGTTTCTTCTCATCTCCATTTTAACCTATGTCACATTTCTCAAGACTTTTTTGCTTTAATGAAAACCCTCAAACAAAAAAATGAAATATATTTTTAAAACACCACCACCTCATATTAACTTACAACGAAACATAAAGCTGTACACATTTTTAATAAATGAAGTTTAATACTCCAGATGTGAACAATTGGTAGAAATTAACACCATAACTTAATCTAAAAGTAAGGTGACCCATACTAAAGTGCATGTTACAGCCTATGCTCCAACTTACACTGATTACTGTCTGTTCTTTTCTTATGTCTATTCCCCTCCCATTTGTGAAAAACAGGTTGCATGCTTTCAGAAAGCATTAACTTTTAGCCTTCAGAAAAGTGCAATGTCTACCTTTAAACAAAACTAATTTATCTTGTTCTGTTTGTTAATCACTTTCCTTGATTTCAAATGTTACTTTTCTCTAAACTGCTTGTCGTTGTACCTTTACATTTTGCATCTTCTTTAGTGAAGATTGGTTGGAACTCTATAAATGTTAATTGCTTGTACCTGCAGATAGATTGTCTCCATGTAAAAGTAGTCAGCAATGAGAAAAAAAACGGCTAACAACCCTACCTATGCATGAAGGAGTCTTGGTAGAATTTACTCAGAATAGAATGTGCATAATTCCCATGGCTAACTGCCTTCAGATACATACTTTTTGTGTCATACTGAGACCACTTGCTAATGGGAAAAAAACAAGCTAATGTCTTTAAAGATGCAAGAAGCTTAATATTTTCATGGCTTTCACAATATTTTCTAATTTTTCAAGCCTATTTGCTTACAAAAAATCTTGTTTATAGCTTTAGCCAAGGACATTAATCTAGTAAACACTCACCCTTGTAAAAACAAGGAAAATTATCATCATAGTTATATATATATATATATATATATATATATATATATATATATATATATATATATATAATGTAATCTGTACCACTTGTACACCCCAGCAGCCCAATATCGCAGCATTATACTAACTTTAACATGCATCTGTTTAGCCGTTCTTTTGTTATATAGAAAAACCTTAATTTCTTTCAACTAAAAATATACTTTGTACTTTGTCTTTAACACAGTCATCGATAAGACTCACCAGCTTCATTTAAAATACTCCTGATTGCACACTATTTAAAAGTGTTTTACAATATAGCATGCACTTTATATCATGCAATGTTTTATACAAATATTAATAAAAACAAACATTGAATTTCTTCGTCTTTTTCTCCTTCTAAACATTAAAGACATAATGTGAGGTATATAATTAACAGTCCAGCCCCAAGTTTAGCAAAATCAGTAAAAGTCCAGTGTTTTTAAGCCACATTTATTTGTAAAGTCATATTTCACAAATATGATTGATGCTTTATAATCTTATATTTATTCAGCAAATTCAGTGTTGCTGATCATCTCCCAACTCTAGACTCTGGTTCAAGTCCAAGGTACTCCTGATTATTCTAATCAATTCCAGTATTTTCTTCTCTAACTCTTTCTTAAACACTTTCCATTGAAACATTAGAAAAGATTTCACTGGCAAAGTCTCTCTGCGAGGTTTTTTGTCTGTAAAATGAGAAGCAGCATCCCCATCTGCCTGCTGGCTCAAGCTTTTTATGCTAAATGTTTTTATTTCCTCCTTAACCTGTTCTGTATAAAAAAATGTCTTTGATCATCTAGGAAAAATATTCTGAAGACAGATGGATGCAGCAGCTTGAATCTTACACCTGCATTTTGACATTCCCGGATTGCTGGTACAAACTTGTTTCTTTCTGCCTGGTGTACAGTAAATAATCATTTTTCACAAACACTCTTCTGTCTCCAATTTGTAACAGTTTTTCTTTCCATCACAGCATTGTCAGGATCAGCTCTGTCTGCTGGTATGATTGCATATTTACTAATCTAGGTCTTGGCTGCTTTCTCATGCCTAGGTTTTGAGTGTACACTGGATGTGCTTTTTTGTTTAACAAATCCTGCTGTGGAACACCAGTCCAGTTACTTATTTGTGCATTTATTAAATAAATACAGTCTGTTCCTTCCAGTTTCATTAATACAGAAGAAAATCTAATGTTTTCTTGGCATGCTTTGTCTTATTTTTTTGAATGCTGTTCTTGAGGCACCTCATACTCAGCAAACCTTGTTTTTCATTTCATCCTCTGATTTTGCAGTTTTATGAGTTTATCTGAATAGCTAGTTAAAGATTCTTCTATTTTTCCAGTCTTTTTTTATTTAATTTAATTTAATCACCTCTGAGTGTATTTGATTTATTTTTTCTCTAAATTACTGGAAGCCATCTGTTTGAACCAAACTGAATCTGGAACTGCTTTTTGCTGAGTTTTCTCTTAAACTTTGGTTAATTATCATTTAGGTTCTCCAAATGTTTTCGTCTCTGGCATCCAGGTACTATACTTAATAGCCAAGAACTGAACTTTAGCCGAAGTGGCATTCTTTTTTTCTCGGTTTCTGATTTCTCACTGGAAGAGATGAAATTGATCAGTGTGCAGCCATCTTAGAAGTCCCTTATTATAATTATTCTTGAGCGTGATTGGTCAGAGGCAAGCTAAAGACAAAATGGTTATATGTGGACCAGTTGCCAGAGAGAATTTCATGCAAGTGACGATAACAAGCTCAAGGTAGATGGCCACTAGGTTAACAGGACTTTCTCACTGTTCATTTTTGACCAGCTTGAACTTTTATTTACTTCTAATCAAAAAGATTAGGAAAAAAGGCTGGGCAGTTAAGTTCTGAAAAGGGGAAAATCTGTGCCTTCTGACAGCCCCCTCCAACCCATTTTTGTTTCATAAGCACTTGATGACAAACAAGTGCTTAATCTGATGGCTCAAATTAAAATTTTTATCCTTTTTTCATTTGTTCTCCTACTTTAGATTTCTCAGTCATCCTGGCATATTTCCTCTTTGCTTGAACTTCTCACCTGTATTCTCTTTCCTTCATATTCCTTAATGAAAGCCTGGGATTTTTATTTCACACACCTGCCAAACTGACAAGATTGTGTTTATTTATTATCTTGCATTGGCTTCTTAGATATGCTATTGCCATTTCCTAGGTCATTTCCTACTGTCTCACCTTAGACTAATTTCAAGTTTCTGTTTGTTACTGCAGCCTTTGTGTTACTGGGTATTACAGTAAACCTCCTTTGTATTCTGTTAGTTATTGTCCTTGGTAACCTGTCTCAGTTTGTCAGGTCTAATGAGCATATTATCCAGTAGCCTGTGTTCTTTGATGGTCTCACAGCCTAAACATGAGTATTCTAAAGTTATAAAAGTATGAAATATTTGCCAATAATTGTACACCTACCTTGCCTCCAATTACTGCTAACATGACTTATAATGTAGCAAGCAAACCCCAATGGATACATGAAACCAACTGATAAACAAAACAGATCAAACAACCACATTGCACTTTATTAGTAAACAATAAGATAAAATGCTTCCAAGTACATGTCTTCAGATGAGAATAAATTATCAACGTGCACTATCCATTTTAATACAGTTCATCAAGTGTACTATCACATGATCATATAACTAAAATACTCAAGAAACTTTAAAAATACATATACCTAACAAATCTATATATCACATAGTAAACAATCTTTGTATGTATCTGCACACAAATAAAAAAAAACATGTATAATGTAATATAAAACCTCAAATCTTGTATTATTTTAGCTTTAAAATATACTTTACACTAACTGTTTCATTCAAGCCCAGATAAACATCTGCAAGCAGTTTGCTAATCCATTTATACTCTGCATTCTGTTTCAGTGACATATTTGCCACCTCTAACTGGTTTTAAAATTAATTGGGGAACAACAAAATTAAAACAACATCCCCTGGCCTTTGTCAGAGATATTTTACATAGGGCGTTCATTTGCAAACCCCTTTTAATGTCTGACATATGCTCACAAATATGTTCTCTTAGTCTGTGATTAGTTTTTCCAATATATTATGTATCTGGCTTTTACCAGAAAGGCTCATCCAGACTCTGCTACACTTTGCTGTGAAGGAAAGGTTAGTTTGCTGTTATTTTTTGTATTTCTGTATTGCCTTTCTATATTTTGAATACTGTAGTTTGTTTTCTTTACCTTGTGTTTTGCTTGCATTCTGTTTAACAGCATATTAAAACTTCAAAAGAGACCACAGCTCTCTCTGTTCTGAGTCAGGCAGAAATACCTCTGTCTTTCTAGTTGCCCGCCTCTTATGTTAATCTGACCATATATCTCATTTCTCTCTACTTTCACTGGCTTATGTGAGTAATCACAAAACCATCACTTTTGAAATCCCACCCTTCAATTATTTAAATTTATTGGCCATCCTACAGTATTTCATAGTACCAAAATACAAAAGTAACCACCCCTTTCAGTCCATCTTGCTGTTTTAAAAATAGTAACTCTCCACTAAACCTTAACTTTTTAAACAGGTAAAACTCAAGTTACCTACTTTCATATCTAACTTCTCTAGTGCACACTGCAGAGTGCATTCTTTTCAATCTTACCTTTAAGCATCCCTGTTACTAGCACTTTCTCTAATACCTAAAAGATCATCTCTACTTGACTCCAAGTAGACTTTTCTCTATCTGTTAAACCTAGCACTTGCTCCTACAGTACTTATTACCTTGATACGGCACTCTTATAGATAGCACCCCAAAAGGCAAACCCCATTTCTCGGTCACTCACGTCCCCGGAATCTCTTTTAAAGTTTTTTGTCTAGTCCTTCTAGCATGTCGAGGGATCAGTTGCTAGTGTCCTCTCCTGCTCAGCTGGTGAACCTGAATATTGAGGCAATGTTACAATTGCCTCATGTACACAGACAACCCTCTCCTCCTCCCACAAAACACAAATACATGCGAGAGATGCAACTATACGGCCAAACTGGAGGCTGAGCTCTCTCAACATAGGACTGGCAAGACCAGTCAGGAGGAGAAGGTTACCACACACACTATAGACCCAGTCTCACATAGTACCATCACATCCTCAAATCATACACATAAACACACAAAGACATACTAGCAGGCTCTGATCAAAAATCTACCAAAACAGCAGAGGCCACCAAAGCAGACACCCAAACAACCACCACCTCAGAACACAACACCTGCAACACATAGACCTCACAGTCAGAGTGTCAAACAGTCACAGCCCTTAAGGCCAAACACAATGCCAGACACACTAGTCATTGGTGACTCCATAGTCAGACACACTGACGTCCCGCCACCAGACTGAGTAAGGAGAAGGTCACAGTAAGCTGCCTGTCGGGCGCTAGAATCCGCCACATAACGCAAGCACTCAGGTCTCTCAACAGCAGGTACAAATATGACTCAGTCATTGTCCACGCTGGTGTAAACGACCTGAGACGTACCTCCTTGGACTACATGAAAAGAGACATTGAGGAGCTCTCTGATTATGTAGCCCAGGCAGGTATGACCCTGACCTTGAGCAGTATCCTACCTTCACCAAGAATGATGCCACAATACAGAGATAAGATGATCAGCTTTAACAATTGGCTTAAACTCTGGTGTCATTCAAAGGGGATCCAATGTCTGTCTGCCTGGGATGACATGCTGGACAAGCCACGCTGCTTCTGAGGCTTGCACCTGTCACCCTGGGATTCGGATATTGGCAAAGGCACTTGCCACCCCCATAGTGCCTTTTTAGGCAAGGCTCAAATTCTAAACCTACCACCCTAGAACACAAAAAGGAAAAAACTAAGGGTAATGCTGCTCAATGCCAGAAGTCTAAATCTCAAAATGCATGCACTCGAGGCCCTTCTCAGTATGGAGAACATCGATGTCTGTGCAGTGACAGAAACCTGGTTTAAGGCTCCTGAGAGCACCCCAGCACTATCAGGTTTTACCTCTTATCATGTGTTCCGGCCCCAAAATCCGGACAATACCAGGAAAGGAGGGGGGGTATCCATATTCATCAAAGACACCCACACCTCAAGACTGGTGGCAACGCACGATGCATCGGAGACCATCCAGGTGCAATTAACCATAGGCAAGACTGCTCTGCAAATTGTAGCATGTTACAGGCCACCCTCACAAACTCAGGAACCTCACATGGCCTTCCTGAAAACACTAGAGGGGATAAATGTATCACCAAACACCATCATACTAGGTGACTTCAATTACCCTAATATAGACTGGGAACACTACTCAAGCCCAAACACCCTAGCCCAAAAGTTCCTGGAATTCATAAACTCAAATGCCATGGAACAACTAGTCACCATCCCCACAAGAGGAGAAAACATACTTGATCTCATCATCACGAACATGGGAGCACAATGTTCAACACCGAAGTATACCCCTCACTGGTGAGATCAGATCACAACTAATCTCGCTGGAGGTCCTCATCCCACCCCACCTGAAATAAAAAAGACCACAGTAAAGAACTTCAGCCGACTTCACACTTCTAAAGACTAGTGTGGTCTCCTTTAAGGCCCCGAGCCGACGGAAAACAGTACTCAAGCCGCTGAATCACTTACAAATGCCTTCTACCAGCACCTGCAGGACTGCATGGATAAGGCAATCCCAAGCAAAACAAAGACTCTTTGTACCAAAGGCAAGCGTCCACTCTGGTGGACCCCAGCCATAAACAAACTCTACAACAAAAGGAGGAAGCTACTACAAGATAGAGCAAAATCCTTAAAAGGTAAGACACCCTTGATCACTATAAGTAAAAACTAAGAGCTCTCATAAAATCATCCAAAGCAAATTTTGAGAGAAAAATAGCTAAAGACTCAAAAGACAATCATAAGGCCTTCTTTAGCTATGTTAGAAACCTGGGAGGAAACTCCCAGATATGCTTAGAACTAGTTCAAAATGATGTGAAGATTACTGATCCTACAGATATTGCCAACATACTGGCTGACAGGTTCAGTGCAAACTTCTCCCCTCCCCAAAAGGACAGATAGCTATCCGAAGCGAGTGCAGGCCCCCAAACATGTCCAACGCCCAAGTGAGAACTGCTCTCTCCAAAGCAAAAAACACAGCATCCATGGGACCTGATGGTGTCCCCGGCTGTGTGCTCCACGAACTCAACGAGGAATTAAACCCACAGCTAGGACAGCTGTTTAATCATAGTCTTACCTCTGGATCAGGAGTGGCGCACTGCAACTGTGGTCCCACTTCACAAAGGCGGTGCCTCCACCGACCCTGGAAATTACCGCCCATTAGCTTGACAAGCCTTATCTGCAAAGCCATGGAGAGGATCATAATGGACCTCATAAATAAAGACATAGGGAATTTGCAGACTTTGGATCCATCCCAGTTTGGCTTTGTCAAAGGCAGATCATGCCTTCTAAACTTGGTTGACTTTTTCAAACAGTCACCAAAGCCATTGATGAGGGAAAGGCAGTCCATACAGCCTACCTCGATCTGGCGAAGGCCTTTGATACAATACCCCACTCGGGTATCATTGAAAAACTCATCAGCTTAAATGTTAACCCATACATCACAAGATGGGTTGCAAACTGGCTGAGTGACAGAACCCACAGGGTCAGAGTTGCTGGCGCCATGTCAGACTCAAAGCCTGTCACAAGTGGTGTACCACAGGGCTCAGTCCTGGGCCCACTCTTGTTTGGCATCTACTTTTCCAAGTACAAGCAAACACAGGAGGGTTATGGCTGACAAAGTTTGCAGATGACTGCAAACTGGGCCATAGTAGAAAACACATCTGACACAGATATCCTTCAGAAGGGTCTCACAGAAACGGATAACTGGTGCCAGTGCCATGGCCTAAAGTTAAATGCCAAAAAATGCATAGTCATACCCTTCGGGAAAAACAAGGTTACCCCTAGCTACCAAATAGGTGGCAATCCACTGAGTACAGAAGAAGTTATCAGGGACCTGGGGACCCAGGTTGATAGTAGACTGTCATTCGACACCCATGTAGCTAAAGTAGTTAGGAAGACCTTCTACATTGCCCACCTTATCATGAAGGGATTCTCATCTAGATCAAGGGAGGTCATAGTCTCCCTATACTCATCACTCATCAGACCAATGATTGAGTACAATGCCCCATTCGAATGTATCTGACCCGACACTTGCAGCAGCTGGAGAGGCCACAAAAGTTCCTCACCAAAAGGATAAAGGGTCTCAAACATCTGTCCTATGCTGCCCGACTGAAAGAACTCCAGCTCTATTCAGTAAACACGCCACCGCTTGCTCAGAGGTGACCTTTGCCTAACATACAAGGCCATGTCAAACCCAGATTTGATGAATATGCTTCACCTCAAAAATCTAGATCCATCAGAGCCACAAGGGCGGGAGACTTAAACCTCGACACGGCTATTAATAGGACGTGCTGGAGGGATAGATTCATCACCCAAAGACTCCCTATGCTGTGGAATAAAATCCCGGTATATGTGAGGCAGAGCACCTCGCTGGCCTTGTTCAAGAGAAATCTTGACCAATGGATGGGAGATCGCAGATATACCCCAGGGATTACCTCAGTGTCTCTGCTCAACAGAGGCACAGCAAAATAATGGGTATAGTTCCCCATACTAAAGGGGTGGCGTAAGCCACAAAACTATGGGCTAGGCTTGTAAATGCCCTCGGGCAGATAGCCTAGTATGAACCTATGAACCTATGAACCTATGAACATACCTAACAAATAGTGATATAGGCAATACTCTTGCTATTACAATTGGTATATTGGGTTAAATAATACAATTTCTTAATTACAGGATGCACAAAATTATTTTGTTTATAAATGTACTTGAAGAAGGAACAGCTGGTACAGGGAAATGTGCCTTTACTCTGACTAAAGTTAACATTATGTTTTAAAAATGTTCTTTATAACCAAGACTTTGTTTTAGATTTTGTGCTGTCCTGTAACCAAAGCAAGTTGTTTGTGTATGCTATTTATTCTTTTTCAGACTTTCTATACCATCTAAAATATGTCACTGCCTTCATACAACATCTTGAATTAGTGTGATGATTCTACATAAGGGTATGTCTTAGTCTTCTCTTATTTGTGTCACTCTTTCTTGTAAAGGACTATCACTACTGTCAGAGAGTACCAGTCTAGCCATATGTTGACGTTTTTCAAACATCTGTTTTTCTTGTTCTAGGCTATATGTACTATGGTGTCTATTCTGAACATCTGTAATAATGTTGTCGATTCTGTTACTATCAGTGTTTAACCTGGCGTGATGCATCATTTGACTTTTAGATATATATTAGAAAACATAAAAGGTGGATGCATAGTATTTTTGTATAAAAACGTATTTTTCATAACATCCTTTTTATGTTTGGATGTTTCCATCTAATGATTTTATCAGTCTAATATCCAAAAAATCAATTACTGTGTGTGACTAAACATTATTAAAGCTTAAAAATTACATAGCATGTATAAGATAATTCCTCTAGGTTCCCATTCCATAACATACAAACTGGCTTGTGCAGCAAAACTTTTTTTCTGAAGATATTAACATCAGAAAAGATTTCCTCCCACATTATTAAAACAATGCCCATGCCTACCTCTTGTTTCTGTCAGTAATATTCTTGTTTATATAAAAAGGTAATATTTAAATAGCAATTCCAAAAGACTACAAAATGGATTAACATGTTAATCTCTACATTAATCCTTGTCATAGCCTTGGATACATAACCCCTTACATATTCTAAACCTATAATGTTCAGTATACCCAGGAAGAGGGAGTCGACATCAGGTGTGACACACATATGTAATATTATTATTCATAGCTGCCCAGTCATATAAATGCTTCAAAAAATCCATGCTTTCTTTTATGTAACTCTTAGACTTCATCAAAACTCTTCTTAATTTCTGTTACAAACTATTTTGTTATGAGTTTTGTGACTCATCCTCTCCCAGCTACAGTGTGTCTCATAGGAGATTCTATCAAAGATTTATGGATTTTTGGTGCCACATAACAAATGGGTACAATTGGATAGGGCATGTGAAAATTTCAAATTCTTCCACTGATAGAGATGGGCGTTAATGAACATATTGTACACTTCACTACTCACATGCATTATTATATAATCTTCCTCAAATTTTTGTATCCTCTGATATGTAGTCACATTAGTCATTAAAATGTTTACATCACAAATCAATCTGTCCATAAAGATCATCTCCCTTCCCTCAGGCACACTTTTTATAATTATATTATTTTTTCTTATTTATGGAGCTCAAAGCATTTCTTTTGTCACTTATGAGGTTATGGAAATGAGTCTTATTTTCTTTCATATACAATTTATAAATATCTTTCTCACAGCCTTGTTGAAATGTTTGTATTAAAACATGAATATTAGGAATAATTGTACAAGATTTCCTTAATGTATTTGTAAACAACAATCTCTGATTTGGGGAACATGTAATGAAATGTAAATCAGTTAAAGAATTACTTAATTCACCATTAGCTGCTGGTGTAAATATCACCCCTTACTAAGTAAGGTTTATTCAGCCTAGCGTATGCAAAGATAAATTATATGCAGTGTTAGACAGTTCTACCTTTCTTGTTGTTGAAAATGACAGCTTCTTACTGGACCCATATTTCTATTTCCTCTTATTCTTTTTTCTTTTCTTTTGCAGCCCCTGCTTATTCATTGCCTCATTGGTAAAGGGTCATTCTTCAGTAATGAAGGAAAATCCATAGGATCAAAGACAGAAACTAAGTTTTCATTGATTCTAACAGTTTGTTGGATATTAGTAGCCATATTAGTTGATAATTGAGCTATAACTTCTTCACCTACTGTTTCATCATGGTAGCAATGGTGAGCATGTTCCTGAGGGCATGGCCATGAGAAGACATTCCCATTCTTGAAGTTTATGTCCTTCTGCAGTTTCTTTTTCTTTTTGCAACCAGACGTTCAAAAATCATAACACGATCCATCACACTATCAATTTCATGCATACTATTTTGATAATCAGAATGGGAAGTTATTTGTAGTTGTAAACTATCAACTTCCTCTTTTAATTGAGATTGCATTGTTTTAAAATGTACTAATGGCTCAATTTTAAGTTCTGCAATTGCCATTTCCTTAAGAATTCAGGATACATGTCTCCATATGTCAGGATCTTCAGAATACGGCGTCCATGAGGCACTATATCCAGTGATAAGCTTCGAAACTAAACTATTGTTATTAGAATTTTTTACGTTTGTATCTTGTTTTCCATATCCAAAAGTAGTTTCTTAAATTCTTTCAATATTTTTTCATTACTTGGTTCCAATATAACAGTAGCCCTAATAGATCTCTTGCTACTATCCATAAGTGGATTATATGCGATAGCCATTAGTTTTTAAATGCTTTGCTGTAGCATTTTATTAGTTGTTGCTCTCTGCAAAAGTAACGATGATGAAATATCACCATTTTCATTGCATTCCATGGTCCAGGAATACTACTAAAATTACTGAAACAAGCAAACCCAAGGAAAGCTCAGTGGATGAATGCAAGAACCTTAAACCAACTGATAAACAAAAAGGATCAGACAACCACATATCACTTCATTAGTAAGCAACAAACTAAAATGCTTGCACTTATCCATCTTAATACAGTTCTTCAAGTCACATGTACCATCACATGATGTATAACCAACACACCCAAGAATGAATGGATTGAATGAAACAGTTAGTATAAAGCTTGTTTTAAAGCCAAAACAATACAAGACTTGAGGCTTTCTAAAATTATACATGTTTTCATATGATCGACTATTAAAAGCCCGAGATGAAAATCACAAAACTGAAGAAACCCAAATGGCAACTTTTTCCTAGGTTAGTAAACACTTGCCCAAGATGTCCTTTCCTCCACTGTAGTATGATCCCGGAGTTGTTATATATAGTTGGGGGATGGGGGACATAGCCCCCCAGCTAGGTCAGTTTTACTTTGGCTTGAGTTCCATTTACACTTGGGCAAGTGTTTACTTACCCTAGGTAAAAGTTGATGTTTGGGTTTCTACAGTTTCGTGATTTTCATCTTGCGCTTTTAACAGTCGATCATATGGGAGTCGGGATTTGAAAGTAGACCTATCTATATATATATATCAGAATCGACTGGAAGGAAAAAGGAGAAAAACAGTAAGAATGATATTAAGGAATCTAAAAGCAGAATGCAGAGAATCCAAGGACACCAAAGGATTGCAGCAACTCATACACTCGGACCAACAATAGGAGAAGAGAAAAAATCCACATCTGAAAATTGCAGTCCAGTTTATTAAAATTCTACAACCAGTACACAGCCAAGCAGTAGTTGTTAACCCAGGTTTCGTCTTATACTATACGACTTCTTCAGAACTACTCCATAACGCTGAACTCATGTTTAAATACATTTGTTAATTGCCAGTTACATCCTAAATTGGCCATAAAACTTTAAAGCGAACACTACACTTTAAAAACATGCTCGTTGTTCGTAATACCTCAAAACAGCCTACTAAGGTCCATAAAAAAGCATCCAACAAATAACTTACTTAAAAAGGTAAAAACCATACATTATTAAGCTAACTAGTGACAAAATAAATATTATATAATAAATGAAAATACAGTAAAAAATCAATGTAGTACACGAATAAATGACCATACAAAATATAACGTGTGATATGAAATAAAAAATATTAACAACAGTAAGCAAAATAATCTCCAATGTAAATTGATTATACACATAGGTCATCCAACCAGTGTAAACCTTAACCATTGATGTATCTAAGCTTTAATAAAGGGGCAATACTAATGCTGTCATTTAGACCAGGATATCTAGTGGCATCTAGTCTCAGTTGCCATTTCAATTCACAAAGGTCCAAGTGAACATCTAAAATTCGTCCTTGTAAATCCTTTGTAATCTGTTGTATGATAGCAAATTTAAAACTATGTCCGGGAAATTGATTAATATGCCTAAAAGGGCATTAGTATTCTTTTTGTGTCTAATATCTAAAATATGTTCACCTATTCTATCCCTAAACATTCTACATGTTTTCCTATGTAGAACGCTAAACAATCTCTACATTTAGCAATATAAACTACATTTTTTGGTGTAACAATTGAAATGCCTCTTAATAAAAATTAATTTGTTCCACACCATAATTTTGTTCTTGGTAATTAAAATATAGGAACAGAGACTACATCTACCACATTTGAAGTTGCCCATTGGTCTGTGGGACCGACATCCATTATTTACGTGTGTACCACTCTCCAATAAATTTTTAAAAGACCTTGCTTTTCTGAACACATTGCTAGGTAATTTATTAAATTTTTTACTTACATTACTATCCAGTTGTAACAGTTCCCAATTATTCTGTATGACTTTAATAATGTAATCTGTGTCACAAGTGTATGTAGTGATAAAATTTAGACTGTCATTTTTCACCTCCCTATTCTTAATATCACAATTTGACTTATTCGTATACAAAGTGACTTTTGTTGTGTCAACTTCCAACTTTAATAAAGGCTGATAAAAACCTTTTGTTCTTTTTGATGAAATTTCTTCTTTAATGTTAGTAACCAAATACAACAGATTACAAAGGATTTACAAGGACGAATTTTAGATGTTCACTTGGACCTTTGTGAATTGAAATGGCAACTGAGACTAGATGCCACTAGATATCCTGGTCTAAATGACAGCATTAGTATTGCCCCTTTATTAAAGCTTAGATACATCAATGGTTAAGGTTTACACTGGTTGGATGACCTATGTGTATAATCAATTTACATCGGAGATTATTTTGCTTACTGTTGTTAATATTTTTTATTTCATATCACACGTTATATTTTGTATGGTCATTTATTCGTGTACTACATTGATTTTTTACTGTATTTTCATTTATTATATAATATTTATTTTGTCACTAGTTAGCTTAATAATGTATGGTTTTTACCTTTTTAAGTAAGTTATTTGTTGGATGCTTTTTTATGGACCTTAGTAGGCTGTTTTGAGGTATTATGAACAACGAGCATGTTTTTAAAGTGTAGTGTTCGCTTTAAAGTTTTATGGCCAATTTAGGATGTAACTGGCAATTAACAAATGTATTTAAACATGAGTTCAGCATTATGGAGTAGTTCTGAAGAAGTCGTATGGTATAAGACGAAACCTAGGTTAACAACTACTGCTTGGCTGTGTACTGGTTGTCGAATTTTAATAAAGTGGACTGCAATTTTCAGACGTGGATTTTTTCTCTTCTCCTATTGTTGGTCCGAGTGTACGAGTTGCTGCAATCCTTTGGTGTCCTTGGTTTCTGGTTTTGTGCTGGTTTGGAGCTTGTTCCGAATGCAGAGAATACCAACAACTTTGATGAAGACAATTTAGTCAGACAGCAGTTTAGTCAGATATGCAGTGCATCCAGCAGACAGTGACTGCAAGTGTGATTCGCTGATGTTTCACATGTACTCTTCCAACCTACCTTGCCTCATGTGTTCACTGTTTTACCAGTGACCCACTAGTTGCTAGGCTTGTATCAGTAAACCACAAATACCAAGTAAGCTGTTCTTTTATCGCCTGTAACTTTGATCATAATTTGATCATAACTGAACTCCTGCCAGTAAACATGCAAGATTTAATCTGAAACATTTTTATATGAACTGTGATCAAAAGTGATCTGCAAATAATGGAGTGAAGGTGCCACCTGTATATTGTAACTTGCATGTATTTACACTTCACTTCTAGAAGTGAGCTGATTTCTATTGGTTAGGCACATTGTGAAGAACGGATTCCAATCCATGCCATTGTCCATGATGCATAACAGCATGGCTTATTTATTTTTCTGACTATGCAATACACTTTATCTGTAGTTCGATATCTAATATCTAAAGGCATTTATCCTCCATTATCATGTGACTCTGCCTCTGCATGATCAGTGAGGTGTCGCTAGTGATTCCTACTGTGTGATTGATTAATTACTTTTGTGCGCCTGGTAGAACTCGTTCCTGCAGTGGCATGAGAAGGTAGTTTTCTTTCCTTGTTGAAGAAAATTGTGACTTGCAGTACCAACACAATTTTTTAATATTGCTGAATCTTCTTTAATGGCATTTTATTTCTATTAATATTTTTTATTTTTTTTGCCTTGTGCTTTTGACTTTTCCTGAAGGAGGAGAGATGACATGCACACAGACTTTAGGATCATGTGCGGGAGTGAACTGCTTTGCATGAGCACTGCTTTTAATGTTACTAACATATTACTCAACTTTTAAGTTTTTTTCCAAATATGATTGTGGTTGATGTCATGGAGAAATGAAAATGCAACCTTCCCTACTGAGTTCAGGGCAATATACCAGCCAAGGCTGCAAAGAACACAAGTACCATTAACATTTAGGTATTTTTAAAAACTAATAGTGTATCAAGTTGCTGAACTACGCTGTTTCCATTTGTAAGCTCCCCACCTCTGTTTGTCTTGGCTTTTTTCTTCTTGTAATGAAAAAAGTGTCATAGCAAATGAGAGTCCAGTATTGAGTTATCCTATCATAAGATGTAGTTTGCTATATGGTAAAACTCAATGAGAAATGGATTTTCTTAGAAAAATTCAGGTGCCATCTTACAGTTACTGAATAAGTATAGGTTTGTATATGAAATACTACATTTCTGTAGTTTTTAGAATTACTTTGAACCATATGTGAAATATCACATTTCTGTAGTTTTTAGAATTACTTTGAACCTGATTATAATGTGAAAGAATACTGGTATGTGATTTTCTAAACCACCTTAAATCCATTAATCACTTGTGGGGCTTTGTATATTAGCTCTAAGGTTGAAAAAAGCTTGAGCAAAGACACATTGTAAACTTATTTGCAGTACTTTTTTTTGCTGTTTTTAAAAATAACACATTTCTTTATTGATGTGCTTGGTCATCTTTATTCCTTGTTGTAATTAAGCAGGAGTGTTAAAACACCCAAAGGCAGTAAAACTAGGTTGCTTCTTTGTGCAGTTATAACATATAAATCTCACACACAAGTAATCCAGACCAGCACAGTGGTTCAGCAACTAGCATTGCTCTTTCCCAACATGTGGTTCTCCAGTTTATTTCTCAGTTGGGCTGCCTTCTATGCAGAGTCTACATGTCTTCCCTATGTTAATATGAGTTTTCATTGTATGCATCAGTTTCCTGTTCCATCACAAAGACATGTCATACATTAATTGATGATTCACCAAATTGTCTGAAGGTATTTCTGTGTTTTGTGGCTGTCCTCTGATAGACTGGCATCTTGTCCAGAATTAGTTTCACTGCCTTGCACCCACTGAATGATAGGATAGTTTGCGGCTCTCCATGACCTGAACTGCTTGAAGCAGATATTGAAAATAATGAAAGAAGGAGTTCAAGTGAGCTGATCTTTTTGAGTTTTTCTTGGTGACCTTGAGGCAGTCTGAAAGGGTTGGAGCTCCTATTTTGAATACAGAAATAAACACTTAACACGAATAGGATTATTTTAAAAAATATATATTTTGCAGTAAATATTATCTACCAAAAGGTCTGTTCCAGGGTACATTGCACTGGTTTGTTGTTGCCATATATTGAAGTGGCTTGAGAAATTAACTGTTTGGTATATGGATGATACTGCTTGATAAAACTCCTAGCAAACAGGGTGAAAACTTATATTATAATGATGCCTCTCAGTGGTGTAGCTCGATAGGTTAAGGCAGCAAATGTCTGCTAACTGCACTCTGATTCCTACAACTTCCACTTACATGTCATTATTGTAACTTGTTAACTGAGCAAGTTGTTTAAAATAGGCCCAGACCTTCTGGGCCAGCATCAGAAAGAGGCATTTGGGTCCAGTGTGTCTTATCTTGTTAACAGAATAATGACAACCCTCTCCTCCTACCACCCAACACTACAACCTGTGAGAGATGCACTTATCTAGCCAAATTGGAGGTAAAGCTCTGTCCAACCAAGACTGAACTTGACAGTCATGAGGAGAAGGTAAACATTTGCACCACACCACACTCATCAGGTAGTCTGACTAAATCTACACCACCAAAATCCACACATAGTAACACAAAAACATTCGCGGAGGCTCTCAGTAATAATCTGTCTAAGCAACAGAGACCTCGAAAGCAGAAACGCAAGCAACCTCCATCCCCCAACACAACCCAAATGACACGTAGCCCAAAGACCAGTGTGCCACTCAACCACAGCCAATAAGGCAAAACAATGTACCCAACACACTAGTCATAGGTGACTCTATAGTCAGACACACTGATGTCCCACTCACCAGGCTAAACAAGGAGAAGGTTACTGTCAGCTGCCTGTCAGGTGCCAGGATCCACTACATAACCCACGCACTCAGGTCACTCCAAAACAAGTACAAATATGGCTCTGTCATTGTCCATGTTGGTGTGAATGACCTAAGACTTACCTCCCTGGACTACATGAAAAGAGGCATGGAAGAGCTCTCCAATCTTGTAGCCCAGGCAGGTATGACCCTAGCCCTGAGTAGCATTCTACCATCGCCCCGAATGATACCGCAGTACAAGGACAAAATGATTGACTTCCAACAATTGGCTAAGCTTCTGGTGTAATTCTAAGGGGAACGAGTATCTGTCTGCTTGAGATGACATGGTCGATGGACCACAATGCTTTGACATAGATGGCCTGCACCTGTCGCCCCTGGTATTCCAGATACTGGATTTTTTAGGCAAGGTTCAAATAACAAATTCACTACCATAACAGGAACAGGCAAGCAAAAACTGAGGGTAATGCTACTCAGTGCTAGAAGTCTAAATCTTAAAATGAACTCACTTGAGGCACTCCTTAAAGGGGAGAACATCGATATATGTGCAGTGACTGAGACCTGGTTCAAGTCGCCAGAGAGCACCCCTGCACTACCAGGGTATAACTCATACCAGACTTTTCAGCCATGTAACCTGGACAGAAACACCAAAGGCAGAGGTGTGTCCATATTCATTAAGGATATCCACACCTCCAGGCTAGTTGCTCAGCGTAATGCATCCGAGGTTATCCAAGTGCAACTAACTCTGGGCAAAACTGCAATCCAATTTGTAGCTTGCTACAGATCCCCCACCATGCCCCAGGATTCCCACTCCTCTTTTCTTGATGTACTGGAAAATATTAGGGTTCAACCAAACACCCTAATAATGGGCGACTTCAACTACCCCACCATTAACTGGGAAAACTACTCGTGTACCAACTCCTTAGCTCAACGCTTTCTGGAATTCATAAATTCCAATGCCCTGGATTAACTTACCCACACCCCCACCAGGGGCAACAGTATCCTAGACCTAGTCATTACCAACATGAGTGACTGGTGTTCCACACCTGAAGTCCACTCCTCGTTGGTCCAATCCGACCATAAGCTAATCACCCTTGATATCCACATCCCGCCCCCACCCCCCATTAAGGAAGCCACAGTAAAAAATTTCTCCAAAGCCAACCTCATGCTTCTTAAGACATAAGTGGTGAACTTCATGACACCCATGCAGATGGACAATACAGTTACAACTGCTGAATCCTACACAAATGCACTCTGTAAGCACTTACACGAGTGCATGGATCGTGCTATCCCAAACAGAACCAAGATGCTATCCTCCAAAAAAAGGAAGCCAATCTGGTGGTCCCCTGCCATAAACAAACTGTACAACAGAAGGAAGAAACTGCTGCAGAAGAGAGTAAAATCCCATGAGTGGAGGAGCTCCCTGGTCAGCTCAGTAAGAAGCTGAGATCCCTTATAAGATCCTCCAAAGCTAGCTATGAAAACAAATTCGCCACTACTTCTAAGGACAACCACAAAGCATTCTATAGCTATGTCAAGAATCTTGATGGCAACACCCAGATCTGTTCCGAGTTACAGCACAAAGGCACAAAAATTACAGAACCAACTGATATTGCCAACATCCTGGCAGACAGTTTCAGAGCTAACTTTACCCCCCACCCCCTAAAGGGCCCATATCTATACAGGAAGAGTGCAGCGTCCCTGTAATCACAACTACACAGGTAAAAGCTGCACTCTCTAAAGCCAAAAACACAGCATCCATGGGAACAGACAACATCCCAGGCTGCGTTTTACATGAACTTCAGAACGAACTGGCTCCCCACTTAAGCACCATGTTCAATAATAGCCTCGCATCACGCTTTGTGCCCACTGAATGGTGCACAGCAACAGTTATCCCACTCCACAAAGGGGCAGCAATCACTGAACCTGGGAACTTTCAACCTATTAGCCTGACGAGCCTGGTCTGCAAGGCCTTGGAATGTATCATCATGGAACTCATAAACAAAGACATTGGTAACCTCCAAACTCTGGATCCCACCCAGTTCGGGTTCGTGAAAGGCAGATCATGCCTCCTGAACCTGATCGACTTCTTTGAGGCAGTCACCAAAGTCGTAGATGAGGGTAAGGTGGTTCACACAGCCTATCTTGACCTCGCCAAGGCTTTCAACACCATCCCCCATTCTGGAATTATAGCTAAACTCACTAAACTAGGTATAAATCCCTACGTCACAAGATGGGTTGCCAACTGGCTCACTGACAGAAACCACACTAAAAGTTGCAGACTCCAAATCTGACCTCAAAGCAGTGACAAGTGGAGTACCACAGGGTTCCGTCCTGGTACCTCTACTGTTTCGTATCTACTTCTCTGAAGTACAGGCAAACACAGAAGGCCTCTGGCTAACAAATAGTCAAGTTCCCAAATGATGTGGACATCCTACAGAAGGGCCTCGCTGAGACAGATGCCTGGTGTCAGAGTCATGGCCTCAAGCTCAATGCCAAAAAGTGCAGTGTCATCCCCTTTGGTAAAAACTCTGTACCCATGAACTACCATATAGGCAGCAATCTAGTTAACACTGAATGTGTGATAAGAGACCTTGGGACCCAAGTGGACAGTAGTCTCTCCTTTGATAGTCACATCACCACAGTAGTCAGAAAGTCCTTCTACGTGGCACACCTCATCATAAAAGGGTTCTCGTCCAGGAAAAAAGAGGTTATTGTTCCCCTCTACTCGAAACTCATTAGACCCATTATAGAGTACAATGCCCCTTTTGGAATGTACCTCACAAGACATCTGCAACAGCTGTAAAGGCCACAGAAGTACCTCACAAAGAGGATTACTGGCCTCAAACAAATGCCCTACACTGACCGCCTCAAAAATCTCCAGCTTTACTCCTTAGCATATCGCCTACTCCGAGGTGATCTCTGCCTAACATATAAAGCTATGTCAAACCCAGAGCTGTTGGACATGCTACACCTAAAGAAATCCCATTCCCTCCGAGCTACATGCTCTAGGGACCTAAAGCTTGTCACCACAATAATCAGGACATGCTAGAGGGATAGATTCCAGTCCCAGAGACTTCCCATACTCTGGAACAGGCTACCCATTTATATCAAGCAAAGTTCTTCATTAACACTCTTCAAGAAAAATCTTGATGAGTGGATGGGAAATAGGAAATACACCCCGGGGATCACTTCTGTGTCTCTGCTCGACAGTGGCACAGGAAAATAACTTTCTTGGGTGGCGTAAGCCAGGGCACCTTGTTGGCTAGGCTGATGTAGGCCCTTGGGCCGATAGCCTAGTACCTACCTTTGAACCTATGAACCTATGAAGTATTTATAGAAGCAGATGGTGAGCAGGCATTAGCAGCAATACTGCAGAGTTTCTAAAAGCATCTCCTATGCATCAGAGTATTGTGCGACATCTTGCAAAACTTGTGTTGAGTGACATCTTGCAAAACTTGTGTTGAGTGACATAATTAAGGATCCTGAAAGTAAGGCATGCCGTTTATTTAAAATTAGTGCAAATGACTCCCCACCATTTTTCATTCTGGGTACCTATGTTCAGTAGTAGTGGAGCAAGTGATACATATGGAAGGGGGAGTTGGCAGTTGTGTGGTTTATGGAGAAGAATATAGTTAAAATATATTTATTGCTATAAAAAGTTAAAGCTGTTTGCACTACTGCTTTGCATGTAAAAGTCCTCAGGGTATATGCTTAACAGTACATGACGTGGCATCATTACTGTATTACTGCTATTGTTTTGTATTTAATTGCAGTTCTGTGTTTCTGCATGCTTTTTGTACTTGTATGTAACTCCATCCACCTGTATTTTATTTTTGCAGTAGCTGTAAAATTGTAAAAATATCTTTGTGTGTGTGTGTGTGTGTGTGTGCGTGTGTGCGTGTGTGCGTGTGTGTGTGTGTGTGTGTGTGTGTGTGTGTGTGTGTGCGTGCGTGTGTGCGTGTGTGCGTGTGTACTCATATTCTTGTTTCCTGTTTATAGACCTGGTCATGACTGAAAGGGGCCTTTGGGCCAGCTCACTTACCTGTTTAACAAGTAAAAAATAAAAACGGTAGCAAAAGCAGTTTCTGTATTGTCGCACACACAGCATGATTCCTGGTGACATCCTGAACACCATAGGTACTCATTATGCAGCAGACCCTGTCCTTTCTTTGCATCTTTAAAGTGACCTAATGCTGTTCACTTATTCAGGCACTTGTATATAAAGACACCTTTTTAATGTGTTTTGTTTTAAATCGGGTACTAACCATTTCTACAAAAAACGAACAGTCTCTTAGAGGCATCATTTAAACATGGAACATTTGTAGTCTCCTTGGAGACATTTGCAGGACTTGACAAGATGTTTAGCTCTTGCCTTGTAGTTCTTTCTTGCTGCCCCTTTTGCCTATGTCCCTGTCACCTTAAAGTGCTGTTCGAGTTACAAATAACTCAGCTTAGCAGGAAGGGAACTTCATTTTTTTAAACTCCATCTGAAGGCTGCAATGAAAGAAGTCTGTTTCAGCTCTGTTTAGTATTTCCCTTTTCCTCCCCGTAGCATAGCTAGCAGCCAATCCCACCCACTGTTTTTGTCACTCGTCAGATTTAGCCAGGGAACTAAGCTGATAGTTTCAGTACACACCTCTTGATCTCTAAGCTGACCCTGCTCTGCTCAGCTTTTCTGAGTTTGGTGGGGAAGAGTGTACACCATTGTATGCAACAAACAGATCTTATGGAAGGATTTCCTCTCTCATGTTTCATTTTGCCTAAATAAAGGCTTTTGCACTCTGAAAGCGTGTATGCTGGACACTTCGTGATGGTGCCGTAGAAAGGTATGCAGTTACCTATTTTGTACACCTTTTATGTTAAGGAAATGAATGAACTGAAACACAGAAGCAGTGCTGTTAAAAGCCAGTGGGAGGAGAAAGATTGTGGGTGAGTGACAGTCAGAACTCCATTGCAAAACGGAAACGGATATCAAATAGTAATTTGTAATGTGTTTTATTATTTGTTGCTGGTTAAGCAGCTGACTGATATTTTAAATCTGGTAACCATTAAGATTTTTCTAGTATTTTCCAAGAATAGTCCTTTCTCCATTTGTCTTCCACTTATATGTATTTCTGATCTAGTTCTTCACTCGTTATTAACTGTTTAGCTTACAGAAAACTGAGATATACCTTTCTGACAGTGGTAATTATTGCATTGCTGGATTCATTTTCCGAGTGTACATTAAAGTGCACTTGTAATTACTTTATGTTGGATCTGAAAAGGAAGACATCCCATCTGTTAGGAAAAAGACAATGTATGAAATGTACTGTGTACTGCTTTCTTTCACTTTTTTTATTTTTAAGGCACATTTGTTGTGCCTTTATTGTAAATAGTGACACTGTTTCTTTAAGGCTTAAAACTGCATGGACGAATGGTGAGCTGGCCCTTTAAGTACCAGATGGAATGCACAGGTTTGTGTGTTTGCCTAGTCTGCTCGGTGATGCATTCTGGTGTCTGCTGGGTGTGGATAGTGTGTTTTCTGTACCAACATGCTCTGCTGGCATTCTACCACAGCACTCCTTACCCCTGCGGCTTCAACTGCCTTTTATGTCTGTCAGTTGGTGCCTCCTCCCAAATGTGGCTTTCAGTATCTGGATGAAATCTGTTCACAAGGACTTAAGGTGGTCTACGGAATAGAAAGAGAGGGAGCTACACAAAGTCTGTGACAGCAAAACAGGAAGATTTCTATCATCAAAATTATACATTTTGTTTCTTGATTTGTCACTTTGAAAGTTGGTTTCTTTTTCAGTACTTGGCTGTAACTATTCAACATTTTTTCTGGAAGTACTGTCTAACAAAGGAATTAAGGAAACTGAAGTTCACAAGAAAAACTGTTGCCCCTAAACAGGAATGGAATGAATAAAGCTGCATTTCAAAAGGATTATAAGGCTGCCTTCCTCCTGCTAGGCTGATCAAGTGACGGAAAGGGAAACTGCCAGATCCCTAGGATCTAAAGTGTGGGTGGAAAGTCTAGCAGTCTTCATAAACCAAGCAAAAGAGAATCTTGATAGGAGTTACATTATAGGGGAACCTCTGTCTTTCCCCCTCACCCTGATGGTACCTTTGCTCACAAGCCCTTTCTTTACCTGTTGAAAATATATGCAAGACATTCCATGAAGTACTGCGGAGCTGGTTACAGAGAGAAAGAGAGAGAGGCTTTGAGCTCGTCTGCAGACAGTGCTGACAGACACTTTGAAACTACAGAAGCAAAGCAAGTATCCAGGTATGAACTATAGTCAAGGGAGAGAAACTGCCTCTGCGAATGTGTGCTTTTGTGCTTGTGTGCTTTTGTAGTTGGAATGGGGGTGGAAATCAAACGTGTCATAGCCTGTTTTGAAGACTAGCTACATCTCGTACATTATTTATTTTTTGGCCATGTGGCTGAAACTGTTAAGCTAATTAAAGACTTCGATCTGGATTAATCTTTCCCAGACACAGTTGCTGTGAGCTTTAAACCCAGGCATGGCTGATTTAGTTTGCAAGCAAAGGCTATTGGATTTCTGGAGTCAGCAGTATGGTGTGGGGGCTGTTATCTTGCTGAAAGTGAAGGGGTCAGATGGTAAAGGAAAGCAGAGGTGACCTGTCAAGATTAGCTTCCTTCTCTCTCTGTCTCTCTCACACACACACACACACACACACACACACACACACACACACACACCATTACTTTGGCTGTTCTCCCAGTGCCTTTTTTTCATTCCTCCTCCCTCGCTTTCAGGGCTTTCTGGGGGAAAAAAAAGTAAAAACTGAAGAAGGAGCAGCAAGTGCTGAAGCTCTTAATGTACTCAGTGAACAAGTACAAGAAGAGCTCAAGCTGGGAGGGTGGGGGTGGCAGTGAAAACAGATTCTGTTCTACCATTTTTCACCTAATGTACTAATGGTACATACTGCCTCCAGTCTTCACAGGCTTTAGTGAGTGTGTGTGTGTGTGTGTGTGTGTGTGTGTGTGTGTGTGTGTGTGTGTGTGTGTGTGTGCCTGTGTGTATTTTAACCATTCCTTGTATTAGCAGATCTTGTTACAAGACTCAGGAGCGGTGTAGTTATTTCTGATGAAAAAGTGTAGTTATTTCTGATGAAAAAAAAGTCCAACTGTTCCTTTCAAGTGCTAAATGTGGTTTGTTTGTGTGGATTTTTTTTTAATAGGGACTATCATATTGAGAATTTCATAATGTTTTGCCTGACATTTTCATTGTTTATTTTGAGACTTGTGAATTCAGTTTATTTCTCTGAATTTATTAGCAAATTAATTTGTTTACTTATCATTTTTTGAAGAAGGCACAACACAATGAGATACAGTAATTTGCTGAAAATTGTATTTTGAATGGTGAGGGTTGAAAGTTGCAATAATGGTTGATAGGGAGGTCGTAGTCACAGCATACAGAGCAGTAAAGTGCATGTAACCTTGAGTGCGTCTGTGTGTGTGTGAGCATTCGTACATCAGCTGTAGTATACCTCAAAGCAGGTAAAATAGCTGAAAGTGAATAAGCACAGCAGATTGTACAGCTTGGTAAGAATTACATGGCTACAGAGTCAGAGGAACTGTGAACAGTCCTCCGGATTAACTGAGAATAAAACAAAGACAGCAAGGGAAGGTAGGTGGAAAAGGAGCACCAGAAAAGCAAAACAAGAAGTGTGTTCCAGATGGTGACTGGATGAAAGGAAAGGGAGAAAGGGGATGCGCTGATTTAATGAAACAGATCTGCTACATAAGGGAGGGGGCAACTTCGTGTCGAGCAGAAGACACCTTTAAGGTAGCAGAATCCTATTTCCTGTATATGCATGTATGCCTGTTACTGGTCTTTGTACATGTGTTATTTTGTATTGTTAGTCATTACTTGTTACCTTTTATTGTTTGCAGACAGTGGCTATAGTAACAAGATCAAGACTGAAAAGGGACCTATGTACTCTAGTTCACCTACCTGCTAAATAAATAAATAAATAGATAAATAAAAAATGTGCAAATTGGTTGTTAGAAGGAAAACAATTCAAAAGATTGGTAAAGATAAATTACAAACTGCATAAACGCCTTCTGTGAAGGTTGTAGAGGACCCGGGGAAGCAGGAAGTAGGATGCAGTGGTATATAGGAAGGGGCCCAAACAGAAGTGTAATGGCAAGCTCCTGCTTACACTTATCAAGGGTACCAGAGCTTGTCAGAAATTTGGGATTCATGGCTAGGCTTAAAAAGGCACTTGCGGTCGTTAGCCTAGTAAACACCTGTGAACATTTTAACCTATAGGCAGTCCAGTGTAATAATTCCTGTTAAAAATTGGATGCATATTTGTAGGCATAGCAGACAGTGGGTCTTTTATGGGGCCTGACATCATAGAAGGGTCCAGACTTCACCTTATAACCACAATTGAATGAGTCTGCATCTTCAGAAATCGTTAATTCAACACCATTCAATTCAAACACATTTGTTAAGAGTTGAATTCAGGCTTCCTGACTTACAGGAAATGACATCACTTGCCCTGTCTTCTAGATTTTGCTTTAATGGCACCTGGTGTACCTAATTAGCAGTATATAGCAAGCTGGCACAATGCTCCTTTGTTTTATACATTGACATTAGAGCATGTGGTGGTTCAGTGGATTGGGACAGTGCTTTAAATGAGTATATATGAAAGAGGTCCTTAAATTTCTTGCTTGTGTGCAGAGTAGCTCTTTATTACAATCTGCTGTAAAAAACATTAGATAAAGTCAAGTGTTACCATCTGGAGGGAATCTTTGCCATAAAGAATGGTGGTGCTTACCTGTGGCCTGGCCTCAGCATTGTATACTGTCTTTTCATGTTTAATCACTGAAGCCATTCAAGCTTTTCTGTTTAGTAAATAGAAGCTTTTGTGTATGCTGGGGTGGGGTGTCATTTCCAGAGACATTTATTTTGAGAGACAGACTAGCAAGCTGAGTGAACAGAAAGTGTGTTTGTTTTCTTGTTTTCTGAATTGGGTGTCTTTAATAGTACCATAAGTTCTGTTTTAATGTTTTCTTTTTTAAAGTTAAAACACTAAGGATAGTTGCTAATATTGGTGAGTGAACCTACAGTAAACAACCATTGGCAGAAAATATCCCTGCATTGGTCGAGAGACATGGAGCTGTGATATGCAGCTAAATCCACTTGCATTTGTATGTGGCAAGCCATTTAATACTGTGTAAAATATGTGGTTTAAAGGAAGTCGAGTACTGTTAGAAGCTTGATTCATGGGGTACTAAATCATGGGACTGGGGAAAAGATCTCATGATGGATATTTGGTAATGGTTTGGCATTGGAAATACATTTTGTACGTGAAACACCATTTTTATTTAAACAACTTAAGTAGCTTCTTTTGCATGTTTTATAGTAGTTCTTTCATTCATTCATTTTCTGATTACCCACTTAGTCCTTAATGGGGTGTCAAGCAAGCTAGAGATTATCCAGCACTCATTTGGTATATGACTCAAAAGTTCGTCCTGAACAGAGTACAGCCCACTACAGAATACAGACACTCACTCACTCGCTCACTCACTCACTCACTCACTCACTCACTCACTCACTCACTCACTCACTCACTCGCTCACCCACTAACTCGCTCACCCACTCACTCACTCATCTAACTAACTGGCTCACTCACTCGTTCACTCACCTATCCAACTAACTAGCGCACTCACTCACCATGCACATGTGAACAGTTTAGAGAACTGACAATTCACATGCGACAAACACATCTATATATTGTAATGGGAGTTCAGAATGTGTGACAGAACTCCACACAGATGTAGGCAGGATGTGCAAACACTTCACAGAACTTACCCTAGCCAAGACTTGACTGTAAAACCAAGTCCTGTGAGGCAACAGCGCTAACCTGTACGACACAAACCACTGTGCATCCTCTGTGTTTTTCATGTATAATAAAAACATAAATAACTTGCTACTAATTACTACTTAGTAACTTTTAACTCTTTTTAGTGTTTTTGTTTCAGGGCACCTAGGCCAATGCTTAAGAGTTAATTAATTACTCCACCTGTCTGGTCAACAGATGTATAATAGCACCCCCAGCAGAATACATTTAAGAAGAGAAAATGTTCTTTTGTGGTTCTTCATAGTTTTGTGACTGTCAGTACTGAGACCAGCAAAACAGTTGCCCTAGCTGTATGTATATTTATATGTTTGTTTATGTATGTGAGAGAGTGGTGCTCATTTATTTATTTATTGACTTTTGTTAACCAGGTTGTTCCAGCTGGGCTTGTGGCCCATTTTCAGTGTAGACCCGAGGAGAAAAGCTCCGTGTGAGCACAATACAATATTAATAATACAGTAAAATATTACACAAAAAGAAAGTTAAAAGATTCTTACAATACATTTGTATTTATATAGAGTGAGTCTGTGTGTGCATAAGTATACAGACACATGCATGCACATGTGTTTATGTAGATAGGCAACCCCCTTCTTTTCAGTCACTGATCACACCTAAGAAGTACTAAAAGTCCCCCAGTTAGCTTGACCACATAACCCTGTCCCTGAACTCCTTTTGTCTCATTTGTTCCCTCCTTCTCAATTGGCATAGCACAGTAGTGTGCTACCTTATCTTTAATTGTATATTATTTTACAGTCCGTGGGACACGAGAGTCGGTTGCTGTTTGGTTGTAACATATGGCTGGAACTGTGTAAATTGGAGTTGGGTTTTGAGTGTGAAAAGGAAAGATTGCTTGGTGAGTGGCTGTTGCATTAGTTATGCAGAGCTTGGGAATAATCTTAGAGGGGCCCTTTCAAAATGTGCAATTGGCCCAGTAAGTTCTAGTTATGTTTCTGTGAAGTAACCTGTTAGTACAGTGAGGATCTGTGCTGTTAAATAGCTGTATTAGAGTACATCAGGTCTAGGATACTGCCTTTTGTGGATGGGGATCCCTGTAAACTTAGAAAGCCAAATTTATTCTGTGCATGCTGACCATCAAGCCTTCCCCTGTCAGTCTTGAGCCCATTTATTTTATTGCCACTGAGTAGTCCTGCAGTACAGCAATGAGATGTGAATGGACAAGCTGTGATACAGACAGCCATGGAGATGGTCTGTGCCCTCACCAGCATCCCCACAATGAGAGCAGTTCCTTTGAGACTCTAACCTCTCCCTGGTGGCTGAAGCAAACATTCGTGTCAGTGGTGGACCACCTTCCCTGTGCATGTTTGTGCTTATATGCACATGCCATGAGGGCTACCATTACCAGCTTGGGGGCATCAAGCCTAAGCCTCCACTCCTGGACATTTCAATGCCAAGCAGGTTTTATATGCATGGTGGAGACTGACTGACTGGACTGAGTTATTCCTCTTATAAAATGGGCATGACATTGTTGACTGTTCACTTCTACCCTTTGTGGCCTGACTCTTCCAGTTCTTGCACCACTATTTAAACTCATTTTGTCTAGGTCTTGGGTCATCATTTCACGATATGGTGCCAGGCGCGGATTCTGAAATATTTAATGTAAGGTCCAACCTCATAAACTTAAGAGTCCATGGTGTGGAAGAGGGTAGTTGTGGGGGATCAGACTGCGACATTTCTGTCTTTAAAACATTTGCATTGAAGGAAGAAGGTGGCGTAAGTCATCATTGCACCTTATTTATTTGCATTCATTAACCTGCCAAGTGACCTTTGCTGTCATGAACTGGGCCAGTAAGCAACTTGCAAGCATTTGGTCATTACATTTTTATACAGGAAAGGAATATTGAAGTAGTAGTCACAGAGGAAGTTACATGAACACACCACACTATTAATTATTCCTATTTATATTGGTGTTGCGCACTTAAGTTTACATTGTAAATTTAATAAATGCAGGTTTTGAGAGCTTAGTACAGTGGTTGGACTACACAGTATCACTCTACTTTTGAGAATTACCAGAGCAGGCAAAAGAAGACACTCTAAAGGAAGGTTTTTTTTTTTTTTTTTTTGAGTACTTATTGGAAGAGGAGAATAAAGGGAGAAAATTTGAGAGGAACGAAATAGGGATCTAGGATACACAGGGGATGTTGTATTTACATTTTTACATAATTATATACTTATTTACGAAGTCTTGTCAGCATTAGTTAAAATTACTAATTTGCATAGTTTTAAGGTATTGAGTTGGGGGATATTGAATAGTGGCAAGCTTTCTTCAGGTGTTCTTGTAGTTGTTTTCTAATTGCATGTATGAGTTTATTTTTCGATATTTGTAGGAGGTGTCATTCCAGTTTGCTTGGCAGTTTTGGAGAAACTTTTTTTCCAGTAGCTATGGAAGTTAATAACCCATCATTGTCTTGTCTAAGGTTGTAGTTGGGTGGTTTAATTTTGTTAACAAGCTTTTTAAGGATGGATAGTATTCAGAGTATGGCTGTTTGTAAATAAGTGCGAGTAGTACAAGACAGGGCTTCTAGTTGGAATAGGAACCATCTGGCATTCCATAGAGCAATCTGGGTTTATTGTCTGGTCACTCTGGTGCTAGAGCGAAGAATGTCTTCACCCTTGTTAATCATTTTTTTCATTGTTGAAATTTTAATAGTTCAGAGCAGTAATGTGACGGATGTACTATAGTCAATGCTGTTAGTAGATTTCCAGCTAGAAATTTTCTTGCTTCTTGCAAGAAATTATTTACAGAATAATAGGATTTGGCTTAATCATTTTACTTTGGTTGTAATGTGGTCTAATGATTCCCTGCAAATAGAGCAGTCAATTTTGAGGTATTGGCCCCTTTTGACACTTCATGATGATTTTAAGCAGATTGTGAAGGAACGTCCCCACTTTGTTAAAAGAAGGGACACAAACCTTAAAGGTCTTTTTGAAAGAAGACCTAGATTTGACAACAAACGTAGTTGCCTTAAAATTGGCACCCACAAATGTGGGGCATGCAAACAATGTTCTTTTATTATCAATGACAGCTCCCTTTACATCCCCTCTAGGAAGTTTAAATTTAAAGCTGATTGTTACTACAACTGTGGGGCAAAGGGTGTTGTATATTTAGGGCTGTGTACCCAATGTTGCAGTTTCTACATAGGTAAAACTGAGAGAACCCTTAGAAGAAGAATATACGAACACCTATATGACATTTGTAAAAAAAAAGACACAAATGCCTTCTTTAAGCATCTTGGCTCTTGTCCCAATATGCAGCTTAAATTTATGATCCTTGAACAGGTTACACAGGACAATAGAGGAGGTGACTGGGAAGCTCGCCTTGAATACAAAGAGCTGTTGTGGCAACTTAAATTAAATGCCACTAGACCTCCTGGTCTTAATGAGAGCATTAGCATTGTAAGCGTGCTCAAATTAAGAAAAGCTAAGTTGTGATTTTTTATGAGTTTTATAGAAATATAATTTCTTAGGAAATAATTTTTATACGGTATTTTTAGGATAACTTTCAGTATAACTGCATTTTGTATTTTATACTTTGTGTATTAGGGATCACCTGATGCATTGCTTTTTCATTTGTTAATTTTTAAGCTGTTAGTGCTTTAAAAATGTATTGCATGCTTAACTTAATAATTTACAAGTCACATGATTTTAGTAGTAAGATATTTAAGCTTCCACTTTGGAGAACTTTTTATCTTGAAAAAGCCTGGTATTTAACCAGGCGAAAGCGCTCGATTTTATTTTATTATTTTTTGTGTAAATAAAGTCTACGCCAACTACTGTTACTCGGTCTGTTCTTCCTGCCTGTGGATTCGTTTGGTTATTTCGTTGTGGTCTATACGAGTCATGAAGTTTAGATGGGGATTTATGAAGATGCAAAAGTGTTGATAGTGTTGTACTTGTGCCTTGGATTTTTAGTGTGGATTCCATTTTAGACTTTGGTAAGTCTAAAAGAGCACAGGGTCATAGTTGTTTTTGTTGAGGCACAGACCCAGCCAGTAGAAGAGGTTTTGAAGTTTTGTGTAAGTTTCAGAACAACTTGGTTAGGCCTAGCCCCTTGTGAAATTACAGAAGTAAAACTGCATGTGATACATAGTTAATTTTCTTCATAAATACTGAATGTTCTTTTAGAAAGGTATTTTTAGAGCCATCCAATGGCTCGGTTTCTGTAATAATAATAAGTAGCCAGCTCTCTCAAACTCATCCCCCAGAAAGCCAGCCTTGGAAAAGTAAATTTTTCCTTAAGAAAGATGATTACTGTAAAAGTACTGTCCTTGAATCTGTTGTGCTGTTTGTTGCATAGCACATTGTATTAATTAATATGTTCTGTTTGTGTATATAGTGTTTTTTTCAAAGGCTACGGTGGTCTTGTGTATAAAACTGAATCACAGATTCTTACTATTCTTAATAAGCTCCATTTAAAAACGGTCTCTGTGAAGATTTTGTGATTCTGCACTTTACTTTTTCTGCCTGGTCAGAACCTGAAAATAGTCCATTATAGGAAAGTTCTACCTGGGCAAAAAAATAAATGAATGAATGTGGCAAAGTATGGTGATTGGTCTGTAATCTACAGAAGATGATGATGGTGGGTTTATTAGAATAATTACTTGGCCTTCTTTGAATTTGGGCTGGGACAATTTCCTGGCTTGTCATAGACTGAAGTGGAGTTCAAAAAGAAAGAGACCAGAAAACTGAACTGTATAATTTTCTTATGAACAGGCTGTAAATGGCATTTAGGGTAGAAAGAGAGAAACTGGTATCTGAGTCAGCCATTCTGAAGCATCTGATTGAAGCCACTTATGCTATTTCTCAATAAGGGAATTAATTTTTTGGCTCTGTACCTATGATCGCAGCAGGAATTTATATTTTAAACCTTTGATATTTAAAACTTTTCCTTGAAACCTAAGAATTTCCCAGTGTTGCACTCTTGAAAATTGGGAAGCTGTCCGTCTGTCCCTTGTTAGGGTTACAAAGGTAGCGGGTAGAGTAGAGCAGATAAGTCTTCCTTGTCTGCAGCAAGAGGTACTCGATCAATGTTTGGTTCCTTTGGTTCCTAAGGTATTCCCATACAAGTCGAGTGATGTGATCTTTCCAACCTGTACTGGCAATGCCTTCTACCCTCCTGTTAGTGGGCTATGTCTGGAACACATCTACAGAGGGGCTTGGGAGAGATCCTCAGTAGGAAAGCTGCCCACCTTATTTGATTACTCATGTTAGTTGAACAACGGTTGTACTGTGAACTTCTAAATAACTGAGCTCCTCAGTGTACCAAGGGGAGGAAGCCCAGTAGCCCTACAAAGGAATGTTACTTTCTTTGCTGTTGTCATCCTTTCAGCTACTACCCAAAGTTAGTGCCCATAAGTGTGAATGGGACATAAACTTAAACTGAGTGTTTCTTCCTGTGACTAATGTCTCACTTCGCTGAGCCAGTCTAGTACGACGTTTGAAGGACTGGCACCTCAGCACTTGTCCAGTGGTCATTCTCCTGATCATGTCTACACTTCACTTGTGAACAAGATGTTAGGGTACATCTTCTTTGCTTACCTTCTGCCACGTATGAAGAGCAGCCCTATGTTTTCTGGGAGAGGACAGCTGATTTGAAGCTGATTATTTTTATCCCTTCTGTTTTGCACTCAGTTGTAAACTGCTGCCTTGTTTGCTGAAGGTCACCATCACCTGAGACCAATAGGAGAAATTATCTGCAAACAGCAGAAATGCAGCCCTCATGTTTCCAAACTGTAAACTTTCATTTGCAGAAATGCAGCTCTCTTGTTCTCAGACTGGAAAATGTCCTTTACACCATGAAAAACTGTTCATACAAATTGTGACTAGAAATAGAGACATAACACAGCTGTTTCAGAGCCCTGTACCTACACTGAATGTATTTGGCTTGATATAAAAAAAATGTGGACACAATTCTTACTTGTCCGATACAGGGACTGAGTGACATGTATCAATGATCCTTTAACCCCATTCTGCTGTATTACTTCCAGGCTTTACATATGGACAAGAAGGTGATTACTGTTACAGCCAAGAGGAACCCTTTTTACTGCTTTGGCCCACCTGATTGTGCTTCTGTCCATATCTCATGTAGTCCTTTAGCCTTTCCATCTCAGAATTGTTTAGTGGCTGCGGTGGCCTCATCTGTGGAAGTACACCCAGTCCCATCAGTTGCTTCTTGCACTGCCTTCTCAAAGATGGGCACGTCCAGCAGGTACACAGTTCTGCAGTCTGTCTGTACCACTTCCTTACAGCGTTTCCATTCATGTTTAGCACTTGTCCACCCTTGCTGAGAATAGCCTTGGCAAATTCCCCTGTGAACTCATGCAGAACTACCAGGTGTTTACCAAGATTTGTTTGATGCTACCAAAAGTAATTCTGCATTTCCTCACCAACACCCATACTACATCCAGATTTTACTTTAGTGACTGCCATATTGCTGCTACCTTTCTGAATTGTCAGTTAAATCTTGCTCCACCCACTAACATATCATAGAAATCATCTTTTTAACATAACGTATCATGAAAGGGAACTTTTTTTTTTTTTTTTTTAACACAAAGGCTTCCCTCAGTGCTTGTATTTACCAGTGGATGCTTGCGTTGCCGCCATGACAAAAAACAATCACAGCTCCTTGTCAACACCTTAGTTAGACAGGTTTTGTCCCCTCCCTCTCCTTCTATATGGGAAAAGTTGTCCTGCAAGTGGAAGTTGAGCAAATCCTTGCATAACAGTGGCTGCTACATATTGCAAGGGCCCTCTTAATTACATGTTTGAACTTCCCAGGCCTGTCCAGCCATTATTTTGGCTGTCTGATGTAAGTCTTCATGGAGTGGAGTGCAGTTTATTTTATTTTACTTTTGTTAACCGGGGGTGTTTGACTGAGCTGAAAAGGCCCTTTTTCAGCAGAGGCCCGGGGAGAAAAGCTCCACATAGAAAAAAATTACAGATACATTTAGACGTGATCAGTATACACACAAATTACAAAAGACATGTTTTTACAGTGGTATGCAGCACATCAACAGTTACAGTGGAGAGAACAGACAAAAAATATTAATTTAAAAATAAAGGTACTTAATAGATTTGTGGTGTAGAGCTGAAATTTGGAACATAGTTAGAGTACATACATAGTAAATAGGTACAGTACATACATTATAGATTAGCCAGTGTTTGTGAGAATAGTTTTCAATCTTAATCAAGTACTCTAGGTTTAGTATGTGTACCTTATCCGCATTCACTAGCCTGGGGAGCAATCATGGCACTGCCAGCTTTGCTTGAGATGTTGACTGCTCAGCATCACTTTTCTTGACTAGGCTTATTTATTTATTTATATTTGCTAACCAGGGTACTATACTGAACCAAATAGACCTTTTTCAGGTTCATCACAGAGATAAAACAAAGTAATTTTTGCCAATGATATAAATTTGACATCATGCCAAACAGTAGGTATTGCAGTCTCAGTAACAAAAGGAAAATGAGTCTATTACTAGTCATGAAACTATGAAAACATTTTAAACGAGTAACACAAGAATTCCCAGAACAGATGACCTCCATTCTGATGACACAGTTACAAAGTTAATTGTTGATCTTTGACTCAAGATGCTGTGCAGCTCTTCTGCGACATGCACTTATGAGCAGGTTTGGCTTTGTGGCTTTAGACATTGTGTTAGATAAGACTAGCTTAGATAGACACACCGAAGGGGGAGAGTTGGTTAAGGTTTTAACCTCACCAATACAATGTACAGGGTTTGATGCTGACCTCGGGCTATGAGCTAAAAAAAATAATTCTTCATTTTGCTTCATATCAGGCAAACCATTCCAGGTCTATCCTTGATTCCCTTCTTAAGCGTTCAAGTCTTCTAAAGAGTTAGTATATTGAGCACTGCTGTCAAGAAAGCTGAAGGCACTGAATAGCGTATAGGTGTGTATGTATAATGCAAGCAACAGGTAGCATTCTAATTTCTCATATTCTCTATTACAGTAATACAACCCTCTTAGCCTGTGGAATAAACCCCAGCTGTATAGTACCCATGCAGGAGCTTGCAAGTATCTGAGCACCTGGCTCTGGTCCCTTCTAAGGGATTTATTCAGAGGAGAAGAGAGACCACCTCTGCTCAAAATGTTTGGTTTCCAAAGCAGTCATCCATGACGAGATAAGACTAACATTATGGAGCTGCCACTTTTCAGCTTTTTTTCACAAGTAGTGTCCTTCTCCTTCCTGAAAATTGACTTGACATAAAACCTGAGCAAGTTATATCGCCATGGTTTAGTCTTTTGTAGTCTGTCTTGCACTTGCTTGACCCCTGACTGCATCATGCCTACCCCCCGGACGTCCACCTTGCAAGTGATGGCAGCTGTGTGCAACTTTTATGGGCTGAGCCTGACGGGTTTACATGAGTCAGACGGCCTGCCATCCTTCAAGCTTCATTCTATAAGTGGGTTTCATCATCTCCATTTTTGATGAGGTTCTCTTGTTCTTTGAAAGAACTGTCTTGAGATCGTATTTTTGTTTCACTCCTCCTCTTAGACCATTTTGCTGTGGATAACCCTACTGAGGGCACAAGCGTAGCACAATGATCTGTGAACCCCAACACCATGGTAAGATATGGGGTGATGTAGCATTTATTAATTTATTTTCAGATTTCTTTTAGAATAGGGACCTGCAGAGATATCAAGACAAGAAAATGCGAGAATGAAGTAACTGATTTTCACGATGAATGCAGTGAAAGTCCAGAACAGTCATATAAACAATAGGAATACAGATGCATGTAAAATATTTACAATGTTTCAACGTAGGTCAAGCAGATGTTGTGCTGTCTAGAATTATTAATTTGGTAGAAGTGTACATTTAGGTTTGAAGAGTAAGTGTTCACTTTGCAACTGGTACTGCTTAGGTGAAGCAGTTCAAAGAGTGAGGGGCCATTCAAAGCATGGAAGGTTAAGCAAAGACTACTTATCAGGAGCCTGTACAAGACCAAGTACTGTGGTAGGGCTTTTACTTTCCAGAGCTGTTACAGGTACTAAGAGTTGAGATCTTTTTAACAAGGAAATATTGTAATCTCTGGACTTGGCTTAGATGCTTGGCAGTAAAGTGACTGAAAACTATGAGCCACAGGCAAATAATTATAAATGTTAAAGATTCACATTTGTCTTTTAAAAATGACCTTTTATTTAGTTTTAAAAGCCTGTGGTGCCTTGGTCCTCCTGTCTTCTAGGGAGACAAACAGAAGTAAAACATATCACGTACATTTATATGCATCCATCAAGTGGTTCATTAATTATTCATTTTCAAATTAAAGAGACAAAATTCTTTACACTGGATCTCATTAAAAAAAAACTTGCCAATTAATGTCTGCCTTTAATCCATAAGGTCAACAAGCCTGATATCTTAAAATCAAATAACTTTGTTTGTAAAGTAACCAATACTTTTTAGCTAAATCTCAGATTCAGTGGGTATTGCAATATAGCCATAACTTTTAGATCTGGTATTTAATGTTGCATTTCCAAAAAGGCCTAGTTACAGGACTGTAACTCTTTCATTCCTGATGTCACTGACATGTTCTTACATCATTCTATTACCACTCACTTTGCTTACCCGTATACATTTTGGGACAGCCAGAACATAAGGTATGAATTTACTCCTACAGATGCACAGCTTCCATACTGGTAACAGTAACTCACATACTTCCCCTTCTGGCCTGCATCTATGTGGCTCTCAGTGCCCTTGCACAACATTTCCATTTGTACTTTTATGACTGTTCAACCTATCATGATGTCCAAAATTACTGTGCACTGTTCTGTCTGTCGTTCTGCAACCTGTCCTAAAAGCAACCTTAGAATATCAGAAAGTGTAACTCTTAGTACTTCACCAGTTAGGATATGCAGCTATAATTCTGAATTATATTCATTGTTGTTATATGTTCTCAGGTTTGAAGCATATACATATACCTTCTCCTCAGTACTTTGATATTGTAGAATATTAGACCTGACTGGCCTAATAGGTAGTTGTTCCTTGTTTATTCCTAAACCTTCTTTCCACCACCTTCTTATTGCCATCTCTCTCATATGCCACTCCTATCCAAACAAACTTAAACAGTACTCAAAGAAAGAAACTTGCCTCCTGCTACAATAAAATAGATACATTTGCCAGCAGTCTCCCTCATAAGACCCACCATTGTCATAGCTTAAAGCAATTAAACTAGCTCGATTTACACAACTACGTAGCATAATCACAACTAACTAGAGCATACAAACAAATTCATCGTCCAGAAAAATGCCCTGCACTACATAACTTATTACTGCTCTACTGTCCAACAAGGGATCTCTTTTCTGCTAACAAATTATTATTACTTACAAATAAGTCAATTAATGCTGCAGGAGACTCTTTCTACCCCCAGTAAGTTTATAAACTCTGGAATAGTATCCCCACACAAATAAAACTCTCCAACAAACTCAGTAGTTTTAAACCACTGCTTAAACAGCACCTTAACCAGTCCTGGTCCTACATATGCTCATCACAAGGTTAAGACTTTGTGCTCACTGTACGATACTCTCCAAATACTCTCCTTAAACAGAATACTCTTAACCTCTCACTGAAATGACAAAACAATTTTTATACATAATTGCTGTTTGTACAATCCACTAAGTTGCATGTGAACTTTCTATTTAGTAACGTGCACCTCTGTAAAATAATCTTAGAATGCATAACTTTTAAGTACTGTTTGTGTATAAATGTAAAGAGAAATGTAACTACTATGTTTGACTGGAACTTAGTATAATGCAGTGCAAGCAAATGGAGCTTTTCTTCCCTGAGCCTCCACTGAAAATGAGTATTACCCAATCAGACTTTCCTGGTAAACAAAGACAAATAAATAAATAAACATAATTTTTTAACTAAATTTAATAACTGTGATTTAGCATGTCCTCTACGGTATAATGTATTTAAAATTAGTCTCCTTTATTTCTCAAAATGCTCAGATTCAATGATGGACTTAATAAAGGAGAAATAAAATGGAACTGTATCTTATTTGGACCTTGAAAAGATACTACAAAGGATATAGATGTTTTTTTTAGCCACACAAGAGGTGCAATTGTCAAAAGAGTGTTTGTCTTCAATGTTGTCACTTAGCTCCCTGATGACTGTATCACATTTGAGTGGCATGTTATCTGTATGGTATGCGGTAGTTATGCTAGGTTTACCAAAGGAAGGTGTGCAGCATTTCTTGGAGAATTAGAACATCAGAATGGGGTTTGACAACCACCTCCCCCTCTTTTACAGTCATCAGCAAATATGATTATCCATAGTTCCTTGAAGTCAGCTTTCATGTCAGACAAGTATATGTGTGACAGGAGGAGGTTCATTGCAGAGAATTGTTGGACACTATTAGTGATTATTTTCTTGTGTGGAGCAAGTACTCCAGATGTTAATGGTATGGGTTCTGTCAGATAGCCGGTTACCTAGCCAGTAAACTACATATGGGTTAATGCTAAGCTGATCATCTGTAAAGTCTTGTTTTCAGTGGTGTAGCAGGGAAAAGGCTGCGTTCAGTAGATTACTATAGCAACAGTTGCAGAATAATGTAGTTAATGAAACAGTACAATATAACGTTCTTGACAGTAAACAAGTATGCAGCATAACAAACTCTCTCATCCTCTCCATCTCCATACTTGTCAACCATCCCATTACTGAATGTAAAGTACCCACAATTTGGAAACCATTCTACACCTTACCCATCCACAAGGGAGGTAACTCCTCTGAACATGCCAACTTCAGGCCTATTGCAATCGTATCTCCTCTCTCTAAAATTCTAGGGAAGTGTGTACACAAACACTTTATTTCCTCCTACAAGAGAACCTACTTACACCCACAGAGCATGGCTTTCCCCTAAACATAGCACCTCTACCACCCTCATTTCCTTCGTAAACACCATATCTCAAGCAAGAGACCAAAACAAACTAGCCTTGTGCCTTTTTCTCTATCTCTGTAAGGCATTTGACACCGTCTCTCACACTCTCTCCTCCTGAACAAACTCTCTGAAGTATACCCATCCATCTCCACTATGTACTGGTTCGCTAGCTACCTCAATGACCGATTTTAATCTGTTAAATGGCTTTCTGCCACTTCTCCTGCTCTTCCTGTCAAAATGGTTGTACCTCAAGGATCAGTCCTTGATCCATTACTCTTCAATATCTTTACCAACCTACTATCCACTTCCTGCCCACAGTCATTACTTGTGCAATACGCTGATGACTCCACACTTCACTTATCACCATAGCTGATTCCCTCTCTGACTCAAAGGTAAGGACACAGAATTCCTTCTTATCCATTGAAAACTGCCTCACCAAGAACCAACTAATTCTAAAAAGACTAAACTCCTGCTTTTCATTCCCAAAACTGTGAACCATCTTAAATCTTCCTTCGACCCTCTCTTGCTCTTGTAAAATCAGTGGCTCTCCACTTAGATAGCTAAATCTTAAGTTACTCCCTGTTTGATGTCCAGCTGCTTAGTGCACACTACAACTCTTAGCATATTAACTATTTTTTCCATCTTACCTTTAAAATCTGTAACATCTGCCCCAAGACCACCAGTTATTGGAGAGCCCATACAATGCCTGTCAGTAGTCATCTTGGGATTAATGATTCGTTTTTTTTTTTCTAGTGAGAGAAGGAGCGCAATGACTGATCACCAGAAATACTAATTACTGCTGCATAGGTGACAGCTGGAATTTGTGCTTATATATTGCTCCTGGTGAGAGAAAGAGCAGAGTGCATTGATTCATGACTGTTTGTGATTCGGCAGTGTCTGTTTTTGACCTTTCTGATTGGTCTGGTTGCTATTCAGACCGTCTACCAGGAAAAGACTGCAACAAGCTTAGAGTCCCTTGCATCATCTGGGACAAGTCTGTGGATCACATAACAGGCTGTGGCCTGGTTCTTATTTGGGGATTAATGCTACTGTTTTCCTTGTTTCCTAGTTAGAGAAGAAGCAAAGGAGCATTGTATCCTAGCAGAGTGAAGCTGTGGTGAAACCAACATAAGTAATAGTCAGGCAGTAGCCATTTGGATGAATTCCTCCTTTCGTCATTCTTGACAAAGCTAATTCTTTCTTTTCAGTAAGTACTGCTTAATTTGATGCTAACATAACTTCTAAATATCTTCCCATAAATCATCAGGTTCCCCTCAAGTGTTTTTCAGTACCTTGTATAGATGCAGAAACCTTGAGTTGACATTTTTCCCTGTAAAAGCACCCTTGAAGTTTTGCCATTACCTGGTTGCACACAGGGCAACTAGTTTGCAGTGACAAGCACTGCCCCTATAGCTGCAAACCAGATACTTCTGACATTACTTTATATTCTCACTCCAACCGTCTAATCAATAAAAAGGGTCTGTTGCCATGGCTATGAACTTTCCCACTATCTCCTTTACCAGCTTGGTATATGGGCATCCTGAGGCAATGCAGAAATTGACTAATGTTTACTGATGACTAGGTAATTCTCAAACAGACTGATATGGTATGTGAAAGATGTATTTATACAATGTCACTGAAGGCAAAGCAGTCACATAAAAACTCTCATAATGTCACTCAGGTTGTCAGTAGTACACATGCTGCACCCATGACACTCAATTCAAAGCAGACACATAGACCCACATATGCTGAGGCACTTAACCTTCCTAAACACCAAAGACTTCCTAGATGAAGTTGTTGTATCTTTCTGCTTTTCCCGGTTAGGGGTTGCCACAGTGGAACTCCGGTCCACTAATGATTGGCAGTAGATTTTTACGTGCCGAGTTTGCCAGCCCTGACGCACAACCTTCAACGAAGGTACACCCATTCACGCATGTCTCCACACACAAGACGCTTTAGCTGAGAATTGAACAGGACAACGTCTTACTGTGAGGCGACAACGCTACTGCATACCACCACCGCAGTACTTCCTAGATGAAGTACACATAACAAATAACCCTTAGCAGCCCCGAATGCACTCTTTCAAAATAACACCCACATCATCTCATACAGCCACGTCTCATAGAGCCTCTACTTCTAAGCCCAAAATGCAAGCCATCACACAGTCCAACATTTTGGTTATTGGAGACTCCATTGTGAGACACACTAATGTCCCTCTCACCAGTCTATGTAAGAAGTCACAGCTACTTGCTTATTAGGGGCCAGGATCTGCCACATTATGCATGCACTCAGGTCATTCATCCTCAACTCCACGTGGGTGTAAATGATCTGAGACATGCCTCCCTAGACTCTATGAAGAGATATATCATAGAGCACTCAGATTGTGTGTCCCAGGCTGGTATGAGCTTAGCATTGAGCAGCTTTTTACCTTCTGCAAGGATGATACCACAATAAAAACAGAAGATGACTGACTTTAATAATGGGCTTAGTCTCTGGTGCCATTCTAAGGGGGTGCAGTATTTGTCAACATGGAAGGAGATAGTCAATAGACCACACTGCTTTACTAGGGATAGTCTGCACCTCTCCCCTCTAGGCTTTTGAATATTAGCTAAAACATTGTCCTTTCCCATAGTGCATTTTTTTTAGGCAATGCCAAGCTGAAGTACTTCGGACATAGAAAATCAGACTGGAACTAAAGGTAGAGGTGTGTCAATTTACATCAGAAGTAAATGTACATCAAGGCTGGTCAAACAGGACAAATGCACTTGAGCTTCTCCATATTCAAATCACCACAGGTAGAATTCCATACCAATTCCTTGCAAGATGTAGGGCCCCCGCTATTACCCAAGGAAACCCATGGCATGTATTTAAACTTTTTGGAAACACCATCCAACCCAATACTATATTCATGAGCAACTTTAATTACCCTGCTGTTAACTGGGAATCATGTATGACCCCAAACTTACAGGCACAGAGCTTCCTGGAATTTGTAAACACAAACTCCCTGGACGAGATTGTCAATACATCAACCAGGGGTCCTCACTAATATTGTAAAGTGCTGCTCACCCCCAGTGTAATGTCTTTTCTTCTAGACCAGACCACAAAATGGTCTCCTATGATGTAAAACTAAAACTTGGAAGCCCAGATAACCCCAGAATATTCAAGAACTATTCTAAGGCTAACTTCTTACTATTAAGTGATAACTTGGTAAAATTTCAAGCCCCTATAAACCCTGAGAACACTGATGCCTACATGGAGCTGTTCACAGAAATGCTGTATGAGCATGTTAATAGCTGCATAGAGGCAGCTGTACCAACCAGGAAGAAGTACAGAACTAACTCAAAAAACAAGTCCCCCAGATGGAGTCAGAACATTAATAGACTATTTAACAGAAGGAAGAAAATCATTGCAAACATTAGTAGATGCAGCACCCAGCAGGATAACAACACTCATCAAACTAAAGAAACAACTCAGTGGGCAAATAGTGTACCAAAGACAAATTTGGCCTTCCAGGCCAAGGACAACATCAAAGAATTCTTTAGCTATGTCCACAACCTCAAAGGCAGTACACAGTTGTGTGCAGAGGTCATTGTTAATGAAGCCACCTATACTGATCCAGAAGATATAGCAAACCTACTGGCCGACAAATTCAGCTCCAACCTTACCCTCTCTCTCTCTCTCCCCCTCAACCTTCCCTCACAAAGTACTATGAAATATAACTCTCCCAGCTGTCATTAGGGAACAGGTCCTTAATGCTGTCTCTAAGGCCAAGTACCCTGCATCAATAGGCCCAGGCAATATCCCAGGATACCTTCTAAATAGCATGAAACATGACCTGTCAGGCCCTCTGGAACTGATTTTAACTATAGCCTCCAAACAGGCTTCATGCCTCATGAATGGAGCACAGCAACAGTCATCCCTCTTCACAAAGGTGGGTAATCTACAGACCCTGTAAACTACAGACCCATAAGCCTCACAAGTATCTTAAAGCCATTGAACAATTATTATGGAGATGATCAATAATGACATAGAAAATCTCCAGATATTGTACCCAACCCAGTTTGGTTTCGTCAAGGGCAGGTCATGCCTACTCAACCTGTTGGACTACTTTGAGAAGGTCACCAAAGCAATGGATGAGGGCAGAATGATTTACACTGCCAGCCTTAACCTGGCCAAGGCATTTGGCACAATACTCCGACTCTGGCATTGTTGACAAGCTCAAGAGGTTAGGTGTAAACCCTTATGTCACCTGGTAGATAGCCAGGTGGCTCACAGACAAGACCCAGGAAGTTAGAATTGGAGAATCCACCCCTACAAAGAGGCCATTTACAAGCAGAGTCCCTCAGGGATCGGTCCTGGGACCACTCCTTTTTGGCATTTACTTCTCTGAAGTCAAGGCCAATGTTAGTGGTCTTTGGTTGACTAAATTTGCAGATAATTGCAAATTAGGAACAGTCATAGAATCCCCCACTGACACCGACAAATAACTCAATCACAAGAAATGCATAATAGTATTCTTTAAGAAGTCATCCATCCTGGTGACTGTCATGTAGACAGCACACCTCTAAGAGTTGACCCAGTATCGGGGACTTGGGGACACACAGAGATCGTAATCTAGCTTTTGACCATCACATGTCTACAGTACTGAGGAAATCATTCTGTATTATGCAACTTATAAAGTATGGTATCTGGATCTAAGGAGGTCATTGTTCCACTGTATTCGGCATTCATCATACCTATGATTGAGTATAATGTCCCCTTTGGTATGTACCTAACCAGATACTGGTATTCCAACAACTGGAATGTCCACAGAGGTTCCTCACTAAAAGAATACAGAGTGTAAGTAACATGCTATGCAGACTACCTCAAGGCCTTATCCCTGTTTTCTGTCTCCTACAGGCTGCCGAGGGGAGCTCTGTGCCTGGCATACAAGCCATTGTCAGACCTCTTGCATATCGGCAAATAAAACAGAACCAGAATTACTCATCCTAAAGACTTTAACCTTGCCTGTGATATAAATGGGACCAGCTGGAGAGACAGATATGCATCCCGGAGGCTTTCCATCCTGTGGAACAGGATCCTCATTCATGTGAAGCAGAGTCCCTCCCTAACTCACTTCAAGTGTAACTTGGACAGTTGAATGGGGATCAGGAAATTCATCCCTAGTTTGACACAGGTAGCTTGTAAATGTTTTTCTTCCAAGCCCCTGCTTACACTTATCAAAGGTAACACAACTTGTCAGAGATTGGGTATGCATGATTAGGCAAAAAATGATTGTTGGCTTAGTGAACACTTAACCTGTGAACTGGAATTAGGCTTTTAAGCAGTTATGAAGGAATATTTATTGGAAGTGGATCTTATGTCAGATGTGAGCTTTTTCAAATGTTCCTCCCAGTGCAGACAGTGAAGTTCGAGTAACAATGTTATTTTTTCAACACCCCCCCCCCCCCCAGACAGACACAGATGGCTGCTTTGTGTGCTCCCAGTTAGCCCATTCATTGTCAACTGCTGCTTTACTTGGGAAGGGGAAATTGATAGTCAGCAGGTGCTAGGAAGTCTTGCTGTGGGGAGAGGTTTGAAAACAAAACAAGCTGAATAGCAGTAAGATGAGAGTTGATTTCCAGACAGTGCAGGCTATTTAGTGACTGCAAATGATGAGTCATGCAGTGGTGGCCTGTAGCAAATTTTGAATAATCTGTTCTATGCGTCATCAGGTGTGCACTGCAGAGATGACCAAGTATTAGGTCATGAGATGGGCAGAGTACATTAAATATACTTCCTCATTTATGCTATATTCAAGTGCAGTAAATAAGTGAGGATGTAACACTACAATAGGGTGGGAGTAGGGTGGCATAATGGTTAAGGTATTTCCTTTAGGGATACAAGATACAGGGTTTGATTCTCACATGGGGTCATTAGCTAGACTTAAAATGGCCCACAAGGGCAGTTAGTGTAGTACTAACTTATCAACCTGTGAATGTATGAACCTTATGTTTTTATTAGACAAATTACTGCCTCCTAGGTAGAATGAAATGTGATTGTTAGTGCGAGGAATGAGAACTGGTTTACGAGAGAAAAGCACTGTTTTTTTTCTCTCACTGAGGTGAAGATTCTTGTTGCTTAACCAGGTTTGAGAGAGTGAAAACACACCTGGCTGGTAGAGGTAACTGATTCTCACATACTGTCAGACAGAACAGCAACAGAATTGTTCACATGCTGTTTAAAATCATTCACATGCTGTTTAAATGTGGTGTTCCTTGTATGACTGGTCATTTCATTTAAATATAAAGTGAATAGAAGAGGTCCAAACACTGAACCTTGATACCTGGAAAATGGAGAGAGATTATATTTTTTTCATTTTATGGGCTCTGTAATCTGAGATTAATGCATCTAATTGCACATAGTATGAAGTTGAGATTGTCCTGCATCTTCAAACGCTTTGAATGAGAAATAAGTATTGAAAGCTTTAGAAGCACCCTAGATGATATTACCAACAACTTGACCACTGACAGGTTGCCATAAATGCATTTAACAAGGTCCAAGACAGCAGTATTTGGACTGTAATTTGGGTATGGTAATAGCTGGTGAGCAGTGTTGAGGGAATCACTCTCATTTTATGAAAAATTGAGTGATTGCTTCCATCATGTTGAAGGTTTTCTTTCTTTGATTCACCTGTTTATGAGAATAATGGCTGGTTATGTAATAGATGAGGATGTAACATTGCAGGAATTTGACTGATAAGTCGTCAAGAGGTAATGACACTGACTTAAGTTACTTGTTTAATTTGAGGATAGTGTTTAGTACACAATAAAATGTAAAGCTCTGTTGGTTGAAAAAGGCATCTGTATTAATGCTTGAAGTGGGGTGATTTGCGGGAGGTCCTGAACAAAGCCATGAAAGCAGGCACAGAGCACTAAGGTTATGCTCTGTTAGCAAGTTGCATCCTGTAGAACAGGATTTGATTCCCCCAGAACCATCTGCCTATTTTATGACTCTCTGCAAGTAATTTATTCAGATCATCCTTGGAGGCAATTGGGAAATTAACTTCTTAGGAATGTGCCTTAGTAACTACTAATGAACCTATACTTCATCAACAAAGCTTTCTGCAGTGGTGATACCATCTATAAGTGGGAAAGAAGGTATGCTGTGATTATGACCGAGGTGAAGGTGAAGGTTTTGAGCTGCATTTTTCCACAAGTTTTAGGATTCTTTGCATTTTTATTTTTGAAAAGTTAGTAACATTAACCAGTGAAAACCACCAGCCAACTAAACAGAAGATTTTAATACAAATGTAAATTACTGAGAGCTTTCATCTTAAAAAGACTTCAGACTAACAAACTGGAGAAGTCACCCATATTAAAACACATTTTCTACAAATGATACCAATCATGAAGTAAAGTCAATTAACACATACTAAAACTAATGTGGCTTAAAGAATCCTGGCTAGCTAATAACAGAGTGCTAAACAATCCTGCAGTAGCGATATAAAAAATGTGTGAATATATATAGAATAAACTGCCACTTAACAGTGCGAATGGACCAATAACTAGGATAGGAACCCAAAAATACAAAAAAAATAGAAAAATAATTGCAGAACTTGATAAATATGTAATTAATGTATATTAAAAGTCACATAATATATATAATAATAAAGACCACCTAAGTGAACAATTGTGTTAAATCAAATAATACCAGCTCTAATTTTCAAAACACTTCTAGAAATAGAAATTGTCTCATTAATGCCAGGGGCGCACGAAGCATTAAGTCTTAGCTGCTAACATAGCTCTTTATAATCTAATTGGATTCCAAAATCCCCATGAAGAGGATTCACAGGTACTCGGTCAATTGCAAAAAAAAAAAAAGGGAATTTACTAAATTCTGGGAAAAGTGTGGAATGTCTGTGTAAAGTGTTAGTGGTCTTCCTCTTTTTGATGTCATAAACATGTTCTCTTATCATGTCTCTTATTCTTCTGTTAGTTTTACCAACATAGAATGCATTACAGGAGTTACAAAAAGCCAAATAGACTAAAGGAGTTGTATTACCACGACGTGGAGTGGTCCTATTGTAGTTATGGACAACTGTGTAAGGCCCCTCATGAATAAACCTGCACCATTTACATGACCCGAATTTGTGTGTGCGGCTGTGGCCCCAAATAACTTTCCTGGACCCTTTTTCCTAAGATCTCCTTCAAGTTCTTCCCTCTAGAATAAGTAATTACAGGGGTATCACCAAGACATTTCTTCAGGTCTTTACTGAAAACAGTGTCCCAACAGGACCTGACAATGTCGACAAAACATGATTAGTGTTACTGAAGGAATTATAAACATAGGGTTATTCCCCATGTCATGTGTAATACTATTGGAGGTGCTGACAGTGGAGAGATGTCAATGCAAGAGGTGCAGATGGTACTACAAATTCTGTCTGGGGAAACGAGCGAAGGATGGGAGCAAAATTGTCTTGCCTATGGCCTACCATTTGGGCATTTATTTTATTAAGAAATTCAATAGGGCCGTCTGTTCAATAAACAGGAGTCATTAGAAACGAGGCAAGAAAGCCTAACCATCTGATTAAAAATATGAGACAATATTCTGGACGTTCTGAGAAAATCTGGACAACTGAAAGGTATGGGAGTTTTAAAAGGGATAGGGTGTAACAATTTCTTTTATGTAAAGGCTGATTGGATCTTTGAGCCCATCATCTTGAAATTGAACATGAATCTTTGATTGTTTTTACTTGTGTTGAGATAGGTGGTATGACTTTGTGAAGGGAGAAGCAGGTGTAGATAAAGGATAAACCAGGTGCAAAGTTAAGCATCTTGTTAATCCTCCTCGTCTTCTTTGCTGGCTGTTGTTTAACAAAATGGAAGAGATTTTGTCTGACAGTTCAGCATAGAGGTTTAAGACTGTGTGCTGCCATACCTTCATGCTGCAACAGTCATGGGTTTAATTTATACATCCTCCATTTGCCTTTTGTGTGACTTTAGCAAGGCTCTTAACCAGACATTGAGTTTTGGTTCCCCCGGGAAGACACTAAATGTCCCATGAGTTTACACTTTTTTTTTATGAGGATAAATTGCAGACAGGAGCTCAACTTAGAAGGAATGCTTTTCTAATTAGTTGCAGTGGGTATCTGAAAATGTCTGTCAGCATATATGTGGTGGTAAGTGATTGCAGTAACACTGTGCGTTGGGAAGATAGGTAGGTAAGGTGAATCAGGAAGTAGACATTTTCTACAGTACTAATCCTCAGGTGCGTTTTTATTGGTAGTTTTCAGAAGCATTCAGGGATAAACTGTATTTTAGTTAGTGTAGTTTTTCTCAATCTTCGTCGTTGTGGTATGTTTGGTCTTTTAAATTAAAAGTCCTTTTTTTTGCTGGTAGCTACAACATTGATCCTGACATTTCTAGCACATATGCTTATCTTCTCTAACTGCCTGCTTGCCCAGTAGATCCATTATAAAGTTGCATGTTTTGTCACATGCATAGAACACCACTTTTCCCTAAACTGGACAGATGTAGTTATTACTTAGTCATTTACTTTTTGATTATTCATTCATTCAATTTCCTGTACCTACTTTACCCTGTTCAGATTTGTGGGGAGACAGACACTATACCAACAAATTTAAAGCAGACAGCAAGTCCTGGATAGGATGACAGTCTGTTTTAGGAAATGCAAACTTAAATGAACAATTGCACAGGTCTATGGGCAGTTTAGAGGTTCACCTCTTCACATGTCAGCCTTGTATAAAGTTTAGAAAGCAATGTACAGTATTAAAATAAATAAATAGCTAGTTTATTTTCAGTACAATAAAAAGCTAGTAAACTAAATACATGAAAATTACTAGTCAGGATGGAAGATGTTCATTTTTCCTGAATATGCTCCGTCTCCTTGGTGCAGTGTATTTTTAGCCTCAATACATTGCTGTTTGTTGAGAAAGAACAGACTGTTTTTGTGTATGTCTGTAGTTTAAGGATGACGGGATTAGCTGGTTAAGATTTTACAAAATTTGTTGCGTTTTTTTTGTTCCTGTGCCTGCTGACATTTGAGCCATGAGCCCATTCTTTCCCTGTACCAGGTATCCCTAAATGCAGACGCAAGAGCTGTCTAGAGAGGCTAGCCATGAAGGTGAGCTTTTGCCAACATGAATGCATCCTTTCCTTCTGTATGAATTTAAATGTCTTGTATCACCTAACATAAAGGAAGCAGTTTGTATCATTTTTGATAACCTGCTGCTGTAGTATTGCTTTGTATGTAACTGCTCCTGGTCAGTTTGAGGCTTGGAGTTCCTTACTACAAATAAAGATAGATAATTACAGGACGATGCCTTCTTTTGGTGGTTGCTTGTCTACATAAGGAAAAGGGATATTAAGAGTGAGTGAAAACTGTGTTTTTGACTTGCCTGATATTTTTCTGACTACTGTTCTACCCGAAATCCTGTCAAATTCATAGTTGATATATGAATTGAAATCTAGTGCAGGTTTAGGGGTCTAATTTAGGTAGCTAAAATCCACATTGAGAAGTGGGGTATACCTCTCAACTGTCCTAAAGTTCACAGAATGTTCATATTTTTGCTTCATATATTTGGTCTGTTCCTCATGCAGATTGCTTTTCTCTGGTAAATCATCGAAGATTGAAGTAACTAAATAACAACAGATATTCAAGTTTTTGAATTTATATCCTTCAGAAATGCTAATTCAAAGATGGTTATTCTAGCAACTTTTTAAGTTTATAAGTTCAGTATTTAAGATCTGCCCCTGGTTTGGGGGCCTTTGTTCCCTGCATTATCTTTGACTTTGTCCAAAGTGTGTGCATTAAGAGGTTGAGACGTATAGTGAGGGGGATCTGCTTATTTACATCTGAAATGTCCATGATCAGGTCCTTCTGCCATTCTGACACAATGATCACCTTGCAAAATAGCAGGACTCTGTTAAATGTAAGGGTTTGGAGCAAATATAATGATCTACTGAGAAAGAAGAAAATATTTTCAGTTCCCAGACACTTAACCATTATTTTAAGGTGGTGGAGCTGGTAAAAGTTAGAGCAGAATTTTGTCACAGTTCTTTTTAATAAGAGACAATAGTAAAATAACAAGTTACATAAAACAGCAGTATTTTCCAGATAAGCAACAAGAAAATTTAAACTTGTACGGTCTCCAGAAATGTAAAAAATCTTAGAGTTGTGGCACTTGTAACAACAAGAAAATGCACCTAACAATATAGCTAGCAATATCAGTGATGTCCAGTAGTAGAAAGCAGCAGAGGTTTTCCACTCTAGAGGGATGCCACAAGTGGATGTTAGTTAAAGAGTAAAACATGTTCCAGGGTATACAGAACTGTGGTAGTCACTGTAGTTTCAGACACAGTTAAAACAGAACAGTGAATACAAGTTTGGTGTGACATAGATGTTTGCAATGTCAATTTTAATAACAGCAGCACAAGTTTGTTTTTTGCATTTATTTTTCTTAGATCCTTTTATTCCATTCCTTCATGCCTTTTCTATATCCTGTAGTGGGATATGAACACAGATACCTTGCATGAGGATAGAACCCGAAGGGCGGCCGCGGTGATGCAGCGGTTAGCGTTGCCGCCTCACAGCAAGAGGTTCTCCAGTTCGATCCTCGGCTGGGGTGCCTTCTGTGCGGAGTCTGCATGTCCTCCCTGTGGTCGCGTGGGTTTCCTCTGCATGCTCCAGTTTTCTCCCACATCCCAAAGACAATGCTGTAGGTGGATTGGACACTCAAAATTGGCCCTAGGTGTGAGTGTGTGCCTTCTGTGGAAGGTTGGGCGCCGGGCTGGAAACTCGACACTGTAAAACTCCACTGCCAATCATGAGAGGACAGGTGATCCACTGTGGCGACCCCTAACTGGGAAAAGCCGAAAGAAGAAGAAGAAGAGGAGAGAGCCCGACACCTAATTTTTCTCGGATCAGAAGTACGTCTGTGCATTCCTATCACTGACTCCTCTCCACTTTCATAGCCTCCTGCTTCCTGGATGACATACAGAGAGACTGTAGTCCTGTTCATATTACAATTCACCAAAGCCCCCCATTATACCGGTCAGGTTTCCAAGATGTCTCAAGTCACCTTATTTGAGGACCATCTGTCTGTTGCTTCTTTGCCCTTGGGTAGCTCATGCCCTTCATAAAACATTGTACCATGCTCATGAATCATATAACATAGGGTAGTGAGATAATAAAATAATACTTGCAACACTGCAAAATCATAACTGTATATACATTACCTGTAAGGTATAAGAAAGTATATATTTAAGTCCATTTATTACAGTTTACATTTGTTTACCAGGGTAGTACAGTGATCAGAAGTGACCATTTGCAGGTATTGTCTGGTTGAAGTCATTCACAAAGAAAAAAAACACGGACCAGAGAGGCAGTTAGATGTACATATCAAAACAGAATAGAAAGTAACAATATAAAACAAAAAATGTACACTGGCAATTAGTAGATGTAATCATGTAAAATGTACATTTCTGGTCCAGGTTTACATCTTGGTTGAAGTGATGTGGGGGAGGGTGGAGGAGGTGGAGTTAAGAGGTGTTCATAGTTGAGTAATAGTAAGGCTAGAGGTTGTGTGCCCCTTAAGTGATGTGGCCTGATGTGTGGCAGGTGCAGTTTGATTTGGTGTGGAGGAGTTTTTTTTTTAATGTTCCTGTATGTGGGGAAGGGAGATTGCAGTTCCTTTAGGTGGGGTTAAGAGGTTTTCATAGTTTACGACTAAGGATGAAGGAAAAGTGGTTTAGAAGAGTGTATCCTGGTTTGTGGGAGTTGGAGTAAAGGTGTTGTTTGGTACAGGTGTCTGAGGTAGTGGAGAGTGTGTGTGTGTGTGTGTGTGTGTGTGTGTGTGTGTGTGTGTGTGTGTGTGTGTGTGTGTGTGTTTGGTACGAAATTTGCAACTAGTGTTGACAATGAGTTAGGTTGGAGAAGTTTGAAGAGGAGAGAGAACTTAATAGTAGGTCTGCTTGGTACTACACTGGGATCCATTTGGTTGTTTTTGAGGGTGAGGCAGTGGTGTTCATGAGATGGTGAGCTATTGATGAAGTAATAGATTTTGTTTTCAATAGTCTGCAGTATGGAGGAGGTTTTCTTAGAAGCTGTGGCTATTATGGGTATTCCATATTCAAACCGGGCCAGAAAGCCTCCTTTGTTTGCAGCTGCTCTGCCTGGTTTAGATAGATAGGGTGAGATCTTCCTGGCCAAGAAAAAGCATGAGGTAACTTTTGCCTTTGATTTCTCAATACGGGTCTGGAATGTTAATGACTTATCTAGCCACAAACTGAAATTGTTGTTTCTGTTTCTGTTGGAATGTCACATAAGGTAGTGATACTGAGTGACTTTCGTGATTTCTAAAGTTTTGGGTGGTGCCAAATAGCATGCTTTTTGTTTTTGTGGGGTTAAGTATTCATTTGTGGTTAATGAGCCAGGAATCAGGGACATTAGGGTCTTCTTACAAAAATCAACGAACCTCGGACTGGACCAAGAAGTTTAATTGCAGAGTATTAAAAACACAATTCGAATAAGCGCTTTCGTTTGGCGCCTGCCAAACTTTTTCAAACAATAATACATCACTTCCTGTAGTTTAAATAGTATTTCCCCGTGATGTAAGCAATGATGGTTAATTGCCAAAGGTCTAATTTAAAAATACAACAATATAATAAATCATAAACGTAAAAAACAATAGCAAAATACATCAGCACACACTTTTATAATTATCACTTCCAATGTTCAGTAAATATATGTATAAACAAAACACCCCAAACCATTACATAAACTCCAAGGACTCTGAACCTATCCATCATGACTGTACGGAAATAACTAAACCAAGTGTTAAAAGGCCATTAGTGCAACATTTATACAAATAGGTATTAAATTTTCAATACGGGTCTGGAATGTTAGCGACTTATCTAGCCACAAACTGAAATTGTTGTTTCTGTTTCTGTTGGAATGTCACAAAAGGTAGTGATACTGAGTGACTTTCGTGATTTTCTAAAGTTTTGGGTGGTGCCAAATAGCATGCTTTTTGTTTTTGTGGGGTTAAATATTAATTTGTGGTTAATGAGCCAGGAATCGGGGACATTAGGGTCTTCTTACAGTTGTGTTTCAATTCTGAGTGGTTATAGCTGGAGCTACAGATTGCCAAGTCATCAACACATAGGTTGAGCTGTCGTAAGGTAGTATATTAGTAAGTGGAGAGCTGGAGATTGGACTCAGGGTAGTCCCACTGAAAGAGGTGTGGGCTGATAGAAGGAAGACCTGAAATTAACTCTGAAGAATGCGTATAACGAAAAGTCCTTGAAACAAATGATGGATTTGTTAACAATACCAGGGTCTGAAGAAAGAGAAGGAAAGGTTACTGGATGATTAGATCAAAAGAAAATCGAGAAAGGAGGTTTTACCAATAGGGATGGCTGCAAGTAGTGGTATAGAAAGTAGGCAAGGGGGGCTAGAATGTACAGGAGAAAGTTAGCAAAGGAAGCAAGGTTTTGTGAGCAAATAGCTAGAGATTGGAATGTATCAAACAGGTTGAGGCCAAGCAGAAGTTTAGATTGCAGGTGCGACACTACCTTCCTAACCAGCATTTGATATAGTATAGGCAAAGAGAAAGGGTCATTGGATTGTTAAATGAGATACCCGGTCTGGTAGTGTTTTAGTTGAGTCTAGAAAATAAGTTGCTGTTAAAAAGGGATAATTAGTAGGGTACATAAAAATATTGCATGATAACTATAAGAATCGATCAGAGGAGACTGGACAAGATTGGAAAGAGACACTAGAAAGGCAGTATGTGAAGGAACAATGGGATGACATCTGTATCACTCCCTAGTATGCAACAAAGTCCAGAAGGTTTAGGTTTTTTGTTTGGAAGTATTTCCAATGGTATTTTATACCCCAGGCAGACTTCAGAGAAATTTTCCTCAGGCAAATAGCAAATTCTGGAGGAGTGATGGGAAAGAGAGAATCAATTGGGAGCATAAGCTTTGGGGATGTAGTGTTTTGGCAGTTTTTAAAAATTACATACAGAGTATTTTGTCAGAAGTGTTGGGGTAGCATATAGTTATAATGAAGGAAATTATTCTTCTGAGCTGGGATACAGGATCAGAATTGCTCAGACATGGTAAGGCCTTACTAAGTTTAATGTTAATGGCTGCAAAAAAGCAATGGCTAGAAAATGGAAATCAAAATCTAACCCAGTTGTAACTGATAGTACTGAATATTGTTAAGGAGATTAAAAAAGGTTCTCCCTCCTTAAACGTACCCTACTTCTCATACCTTAATCTACTTTCTGCCCTTAACTCACTCTTCTCACCAGCTCTCTTTAATCTTCCTTGACTGCTCTTTCTACTGTCTTCTAAAATCTATTAAGCAAATTGCCTCAGAGAAACATTCTGTTGTAATTGTCTTGCCTTCATGCAACTACATCATGATAAAACTGGGGTTTTGTAACCACTTACCCCAAAAACTATATTCATCTTAATGACATATTATTTCTTTTTATACATCTTGAAAGAACTTTGCTATACTCCTGATTATTGACACTGTATAACATTGTATCGCTACTTAATGCCTTGTAATAGTCCTGTAACATTGCTGTTTAATGCTAATTTAGAATGAAAATTGTATAATATGTTGGAACTTCTCCCCGGGCCTCTGCTGAAAAAGGTCTCTTCAACTCAGTCGGACAAACTCGGTCAGCAAATGTAAAATAAAACAAATAAATAAATAATAAATAAATCTCTAGTAAAGGGAAGGAGCAAATTACATAGAGATAAATGGAATTTGTGGGAGCAATACATAGAATAGTGTGCAGGAGGCGGAGTGAAATTTAAGGAAAGGCACGAATTAAGCGATTTATATAATGCTGAAGTGATTGAAAATTGTTAAATATACTGTATGACAATAACAAAAGAAATGTTAATATGGCTTGTTTTCTTTTCTATTACTATATATGTACCTATGTCACATTTTTAATGTTGCATTTAATAAAGATATTTAAAGAAGTAATAGTGTTGTATTTATACACATGTATACCTGACTTATTTCTGTTTAGTCCCCTGTTTGAATTACGTTAACAATTCCTTTTGTCAATACTAATACGGTGTTTCAGCACAGGACATATATGAAACTTTAAATTGGTCAAATATGTGGACATATATAAACCACCACAATACATTGCCCGTCTAGGAGCAGGGTAACATCCGGTAAGGTAGTCTTACAAGGGATCTTGTCTTGTCAGTCACCATCCAGGGTTTACTTACTAATATTTCTGTTCTGTCCACATGTGCTAGGCTTGTAGTTGACACACTGTTAATCAACCATCTGATGTGTAATTGTAACATTTCACCATGAAAGACTGAGATAGTAGTATCTTGGGGGTTTTTCTGTTCCTTAAGATGTTGTGATCTCAGAACTGGTATATAATAGTAGCAGGTGTGTGTCTGTGTGTGTGTGTGTGTGTGTGTGTGTGTGTGTGTGTGTGTGTGTGTGTGTGTGTGGCAGAAATGTATTGTTTTGGGGGATTTTTATGGGTTCAGCTGGATTTGAGCTTTTGTGAGTTGCTCTGGGTTTCATTGGAGAGCCTGTGTCAGCATGTCTTCATGTAGCTCTAATTCTGAAGTACTACAACTTTAATGAAACTCCAACGTGAGCACTAAGACTTGCAATTAAAGTGGTGCCCATGTTGATCAGTGGTAAAAGCACACTGTGTTGGCTGATAAAATTGGCATTAAATCCAAAGTTGCATCATATAAACAGCAAACATCCTTCTCAATTCTTCCAGTAGATGCATCACTTTCCTTGTTTGTAGCTGATGTCACCATTTGAGTTGAACTCCTTAAAAATATTTATTGATTAATTTGGTACTGATCTACTGTGGAACTTTCTCTGTCATGACCTGAGATAATATTTAGTAGGTTCATAGGTTATTACTTGGCTGTTGACCCCAAGGGCCATTGTGTATGTAGCAGTGCTTCCCATATAACAAGGGTTAAGAATCAAATCAATTACCTTGTGTCTGTAAGGTGAAAACCTTAACCATATGCCATCCTCACCCCCAAATTCAGGTAAAGTGCCTTATTTAGATACGGGTTTATAGCTAAGTGACTTGCTCTGGAGGTAGAGGGAATCAAACATTCTACCCTTTGCTTGGGTCTCTAATTTTCTTACACAAAGTGGCAGACCTCCCTTAAAATAGTTTGGGCCTCAAACTCATGTACCTGTTCTCTGGAGTCCAGTGCTCTTCCACTGTACCACAGAGGCACACAAGTGATTGAAGTGACTTCAGGGTTAGGTAGTGGCCTTGAGGATAGTGCTGTTCTTGTTCCTGAGTGAATGGCTTTGTACTGACCTCACTCTTTATGTGTAGAGGTAGGCATTCTTCCCTCTTTCTCAACCAAAATCCTTCCAGTTTTAGAAGCACGTTTGTTTTATTGTCTTCTCGGTACTTGGTACATATATATCATTTTTGCCCGTAATGTTTGGGTTATAGCTAGCAAAGATCCATAATGATAAGGTGCCTTGGTCAGATAATTAATAGTTAAATTAAAAATGTAACTGGCTGTGACACTGGGTAAATTCTTCTACTGTTCTCTGCATGACTAACAGAGTATATTACTGTTGAAAGGTGAGCTTTCTAAGGAAAGTAATGAAGTTGTAGTGGAGATGGTGACAAATAAGCAAGCAGAATCTGGTTTATGGCTGTACCAATTGCCTGATATTTTAGTTCTAGAAACAGAAACATTGACTGTAGGATTTTGTTGTTTTTGCACCTGTCTCAAATAATATGGAAATAAGGATGCAGTCTCATACTGAGATATTGACAAAAGAGCTCCGGTTATGGTCGACATTACTGTGATCAGCTGACAAGACCCAACCAGATCGAAACATGTCTTGACTTGATGTAGTGTGACTTGCCCTGAGTGCAGTGTGAAAGACCACCGAGTATATTATGTGTAGTCAAGAGATAGTGTGATGAAACATTACATTCTGCAAGGTTTTTTATGTCTGGTGATGCCTTGACAAATTGAGGTTTGCAGATGTCTTTATAAAAAAGTGATTTGTTTTTTTCAGGTCCTTCTGCTTGAGCCATGCATGTATTTACTATGGGATGTTTGCCTTGCTGTTTCCACCTTATTTGGTATAGTCTTTAGGCAAATGTATCCGAGACTGGAGCATGGATCACTAAAATAAGTTTAAATGTTTTACATGGAGTATATTTAACATGTGGGGTGAAAAGGATGGTGTTTTATATCTGTGTATGTCTGAAAGGTATTAATGTTTTCAATCAGGAGGATGGTATCACTCAGTGTGACATGGACACATTGTGTGTGTGTGTGTGTGTGTCTGTCATGTTTGGACATGGGTAAGCACTGCACCTTATGTAGTATAACTAGTCATGCATGTATATGGACTGTTAATTGCTGAAAAGAAATAAAAGCGCACATTATTGCAAATGTATAAGATTGTGTTCTTGTTAAGGCTGTTCATTCTGCTAACAGTTTAAGAAGATGTAGAAACATGGTGTTACTTAGTTATAGAAATACAAGATGTGTGCTGAAGTGCAGTTAGAAAATGTAAAGTGTAGGGCTGAAACTGAGATGTGACAGGAAGAACAGATATGGAATAGGGAAATTAGTGGTATACTTGACTCTTGACTTGGTCCTGCAGTTGTTTTATGTATTTTATTTGTGTAACATGATTGTTGACTAAATAATCAAGCTAATCATGAGACACATAACTCTCCTAAACAGTGTGCCACTCAACCAAAGCCCCTAAGGCAAAACAGCATGCCCAACACACTAGTCATAGGTGACTCGATAGTGAGGCACACTGATGTCCCACTCACTAGGTTGAATAAGGAGAAAGTGACAGTCAGCTGCCTGTCAAGTGCCAGGATCCACCACATAATGAACGCACTCAGGTCCCTCAACAACAGGTGTAAATATAACTCTGTCATTGTATATGTGGGCATGAATGACCTGAGACGTACTTCCCTGGGCTACTTGAAAAGAGACATGGAGGAGCTCTCTGATTATGTAGCCCAGGCGGTATGACCCTAGCCCTGAGCAGCCTCCTACCATCACCCAGAGTGATACCACAGTACAATCAGAAAATGATTGAGTTCAAAAATTGGCTAAGTTTCTGGTGTCATTCTAAGGGGATCCAGTATCTGTCTGCCTGAGATGACATGATTGACAGACCTCGATGCCTTGCCAGAGATGGCCTGCATCTCTCACCCCTGGACTTCCAGAAACTGACCAAGGCTCTTTCCACCCCTATAGTGCCTTTTTTAGGCAGTATTCCAAAGACCGAATTACCACTGTACCAACTACAAACAAATACAATCTGGGGGTCATGCTGCTCAGCGCTAGAAGTCTAAATCTCAAAATGCACTTGCTTGAAGCAGTCCTTAAAATGAATAACATCGACTTTTGTGCTGTAACAGACACCTGATTCAAGGCAGCAGAAAGCACCACTGCACTATCAGGCTATAACTCATTCCACACCTTTTGGCCCTAGAATTTGGACCGAAGCTCCAAAGGCAGTGGTGTTTCCATATTCATAAAGGATGCGCACACCTCCAGACTGGTAGCCTAACATAACGCATCAGAGATACTTCAGGTGGAGCTAACACTGGGTAAGACAGTGGGTCCCCAACCATGTCCCAAGACTCGCACTCCACGTTCTTACTAGGCAACTTCAACTACCCCTCCATTAACTGGGTAAACTACTCATGTACCAATACAATTGCCCAACGTTTTCTGGAGTTCATTAATTCCAATGCCCTGGACCAACTCTTTCTTACTCCCCCTAGAGGTAGCAACATCCTTGACCTGGTCATTACTAACATGGGCAACCGTTGCTCTACACCAGTAGCCATCTCCTCCCCAATTAGGTCTGACCACAAACTAGTCACCTTGGAAATCCACATCCCTCCCTCACCCCCTTTAAAGGTAACCACCATGAAAAACTTCTCCAAAGCTAACTTTGGCTTTTAAAAACAGAGGTGGCTAACTTCACGGCACCCATGCAAAAGGATAATAGTTGTGTGACCGCAGAATCATATACCAATGTACTGTATGATCACGTACACAAATGCATGGATCTCGCCATACCCAATAGAACCAAGACACTCTCCTCCAAAAAAAGGAAGCCAATCTGGTGGTCCCCTGCCATAAAAAAATTCTACAACAGAAGGAGGAAACTGATGCGGAATAAGGGGAAGTCCCAAGACTGGAAAAACTCCCTTATCAGCCTCAACAAAAAGGTTGAGATCTCTCATCAAATCCTCTAAAGCTAGCTATGAAAACAGAATTGCAGCAGATAGTAAAGACAACTACAAGGCCCTCTATAGTTATGTAAAGAATCTCCATGGCAATTCCCAGATTTGCTCTGAGCTACTGCACAATGGTACCTCCTATACCGTGCCAAAACATATATCCTGGCTGACAGATTCAGTGCCAACTTTACCCCCCCCCAAAGAACCATTCACAATACCAGTAGATTGCCAGACACCCAGTATTACTGCTGCACATGTTAAAACAGCACTGTCCAAGGCCAAGAATACAGCTTATGGGACCTGACAATATCCCTGGTTGTGTTCCACATGAACTACAGAGTGAACTGGCACCTCACTTGTGTGCCCTGTTCAATCACAGCCTCACCTCAGGCTTTGTCCCTACTGAATGGCGCACTGCTGCAGTCACCCCTCTCCACAAAGGAGGAGCGACTACAGACCCTGGGAACTATCGCCCCATTAGTCTGATGAGTCTGATATGCAAAGCTATGGAATGCGTCATCATGGACCTAATAAACAAGGATATAGGGGATCCTACACAATTTGGTTTTGTGAAGGGTAGATCATGCCTGCTCAACTTGGTTGAATTCTTTGAGTCAGTCACCAGAGCTGAGGATGAAGGCAAGGTGGTTCATACAGCCTACCTTGAGCTGGCCAAGGCTTTTGATACCATTCCCCACTCAGAAATCATAGAAAAACTCACTAAGCTTGGCATCAACCCCTATATCACTAGGTGGGTTGCAAACTGGCTCACAGATAGAACCCACAGTGTGAAAGTAGCTGACTCCAAGTCAGACTGCCAACTCGTCACGAGTGGAGTCCCACAAGCGTCGGTCCTGGGTCGTCTTCTATTTGGTATCTACTTCTCTGACAAAGTGTTTGCAGACGATTGCAAGTTGGGCGCTATTATTAACTCCCCAGGTGATGTTGACATCCTACAGAGTGGCTTCACTGAGACCAACGATTGGTGTCAGAACCATGGCCTTAAGCTCAGTGCCAAAAAATGTGTCGTCATCTCCTTTGGGGAAAACCCAGTTCCCATGAATTACCACATTGATGTTAGTCCACTGAATACAGAAGACGTTGTAAGAGATCTGGGAACACAGGTTAACAGCAACATCTCTTTTGATCACCATATTGCCACTGTGGTCAGAAAGTTCTTCTGTGTGGCACATCTTATTACTAAGGGTTTTGCATCCAAGAAGAAAGAGGTCATTGTCTCCCTGCACTCTTCCCTCATTAGGCCAATCATCGAGTACAATGCCCCATTTGGCATGTACCTCACTAGACACCTGCATCAACTGGAGAGGCTGCAAAAGTACCTCACAAAGAGGATCCTAGGCCTTAAACACTTGTCCTATATGGACAGGTTAAAAAAACCTCAACTATTCTCTGTCGCATATCGCCTACTCTCTACATGACTTACAAAGCCATGTCTGACTCAGCTGTGTTAGAAATGCTACATCTAAAGAAATCTCAATCCCTCTGCACCACACACTCCAGAGACGTCAACCTCATTATCACAATTAACAGAGCATGATGGAGGGACAAGTTAATAACTCTGAGACTGCCCATGCTATGGAATAGACGTCCCATACATGTCAAGCAGAGCACCTCGCTGACCCTCTTCAAGAGAAATCTTAATGAGTGGATGGGAAGCAGAAAATTCACCCCGGGGATAACTCCAGTGACTCTACTCGACAGAGGCACTGGAAACTAAGGTCAGGTGGCACTATGCCAGGGTAATCCCATGACTAGGCTTGTAAAGGCCCCAAGGCCATTAGCCTAGTACACACCTATGATCCTGTCGGGCTGTTTTCATCTATGATCCAGTTATAAATTATCTGTGACTGAGTTTGATTACCTGACGTATGGTTCATTTTTGTATACCAAATTTGTAAGCCAAAATTCAAAGGAAATTTAGTAATAGAGTTATATGTGAAGTTACTTTATGCCAAAGAAACAAGCAGTAAATGGTCAGCACTACGGTAAACTGCTTCAGAGAATAAACAAGTAACTTAAAGAAAAAAAATCTGAAAATGTGGACACGCTGAATGTAATATAAACTTTTTATTTAACGCCACAAAGCAGCTTTCAGGTAAAACCCTTCTTCAGTGTGTTTATGGACAAGTAAAACCTTAAAGCATATTTAAATAGTAAAACCATGTGACACAGCCAACTAATTACCTAATTATTAAATTATATTAAAGTAACAAAACCACATTCAGATTTTATGTAAACCATAATTATAACACAATAAACTAAAATACATTAGTATAATAAGCAACAATACATCAAAACTATTGATATAGTCAGCAAAAATACATCATCACCAGAAGAAAATTTAAGTTTTGGAATGGCCCAGCCAGAGCCCAGACCTAAGTCTAATAGAAAATCTGTGGGGTGACCTGAAGAGGGCTGTGCACAAGAGATGCCCTCGGAATCTGACAGATTTGGAGTGCTTTTGCAAGAAAGAGTGGGCAAATATTGCCAAATGAAGATGTGCCATGCTGATAGACTCCTACCAAAGAAGACTGAATGCTGTAATTAAATCAAAAGGTGCTTCAACAAAGTATTAGTTTAAGGGTGTGCACACTTATGCAACCAGCATATTGTACCTTTTTATTTTTTCCCCTAACAGATTTGTTTGTTTTTCAATTGAATTTTACAGGTTTTAGGTCACGTTAAAGGTGGGAAAAGTTTTGAAATGTTTTATTGTGGTCTCATTTTTTTATACCACAAAAACCTGGCATTTTAACAGGGGTGTGTAAACTTTTTATATCCACCGTATGTATTTTGGGTAATCCATAAATAGGCCCTTTTGGACACGATATTGTAAAATAATTAAACAACTCTAAATCTATATCATGATTAATTTGCATTTCATAGATGTCCATATTAACCTTGGTTACAAATCTTGATACTTCACTATATCTTATTTCATTAAAGACTGTATTGTCACTCATACATTCAAACATAATGATTTCATAATCTATCCTCTTCATAATTACCACTGCCCCCTCCCTTATCAGCTTATTTTATTACAATAGTACTCATGTTATATTCTAACTCCCTTAAAGCATTAAATTCACTAGGGGAGAGGTTGTAATGTTTTGCATAATTTTTACTGTAATAGTCCCTTATTTCGTGTTCACACAGTTCATAAAATGCTGCAATAACCAGATAGTTTGCAGGAATAAATAAACTTGACTTCCTACATTCCGGTTGTACAGAACCTGTAGAGTCTTTAAAAAACATTTTTAACGCAAGTTCCTTACAAACATTTTTAAATCGGTCAATGCATCTGTGACACTATCACTGCATGAAGGAATAAACTGGAAGGCCTTTGCTCAAAAGACTAATATCAGATTTAGACCATTACAAAGTATACAAATTCACTACGCAAAGTTCATGTACTTTACTTGGCACAATGATTTGTTCCGAGTCTGAGGTCCTCTGAAAACCTATATTTTGCTGGACTGTACCATCATTGTTCGTACTACAGGTTGGTTTTTCACATTTACAAGCATCAGTGTTGGAATTAGCTGCAGATTCAACTTAATTATTTGTAGGCTGCTTTTGATTCAGACAATTAATTTAATTTACTGAGAATTCATCAAGGACTGTTTAAACTTCTTTAACTCACATCCTGCCCTTTATTATTTACAGCGGTATTATTGTTCATATTATAGCCCTATCTCGGCCAAGAGAATATATGACCATTCCTAAAGACATTGAAATCCCTCAGCAACTTACGTTCTTTTGCCGTTACCAATTTGTTCTCAAATTCAATTATACATTGTAACATATTATTGTAAGCTATATGACAGTCATGAAAGGCCGGCATTTCAATCAATACATTCTCTGGTTTTATAATCTCATCTTGCAATGCATCTATTTTACAGAAAAAGTAATTCATAAGCCTCATGTAGTCCAAACTCCATTTAAGGCTGAGCTCTTGCCACTTTGCTAGAAGTTCAGAAGGCATCTTAAGTATTATTAATCCATGCAGAAAAGTTCCATACTCAAGATACTCTAGAAAACTGAATCATTGCCATTGAAGTCTCTTAAATGATAGTTTTCTAACAAATTCAGCTGTTTACCAAAGTCAGTATTGAAAGAGCCTTCATTCCTGGTGCGATTTAACATTGTAGTGTTCATTTGTATTAACAGCGGATTAGTATTCACCTGCAGCAGCATATTCACGGACCGGCAGATGCCAGCAGCATTATGTTCTAGTCGTGTAGATGGCTGTGTCATATTATACAACGTTCTGCACCCAAGGTTGTTCCATATTAAATCCAAAGAAACAAGCAGAAAACGGTCAGCACATGTGGTTTTCTGTTACTTGAATATAATTGAATAATTAGGTAATTAGTCAGCTGTATCACTTGGTTTTACTATTTAAATATGCTTTAAGGTTTTACTTGTCTGTAAACACACTGAAGAAGGGTTTTACCCAAAAGCTGCTTTGTGGTGTTAAATAAAAAGTTTATTTTGCATTCAGCGTGTCCACAGTTATTTTATGCCAACAGAAGTAAATACTGCAGAAGTGTAAAATTCAACCCTTATAAATAGGAATACAAGATAATACGCAAAATCTCTACAGTCATCACTGTAACTTTCTAAAAGAACTTGATTGGTTACCCTTTCTCTGAAGTGCAAGCTTACTCCTTAGCACACTCCTATTTAAAATCAAGTTAGTATGTTGTCCTTCCCTGACATCAAAGTTGCAAGTTAGAGGACAAATTTACTTCATCAGGGCAACAGTGAAGAAGTCATCTCCCTTATTAGGCCTAGATTCAAAACTGCCATAAGGGAAAGAACATTAACGAAGCTGGGTCCTTCCATCTTGACTAGCAGTAGATGCAGGCAGCAGAAAATCCTTCCAGCATTTATGAGTAAAGTAACAGAACTGTTAAATGAAGCCGCCTGTGTTTGCTTTTTGGACACCAGTATACTGCTCAACTGTCCAGATTTTCGCAGAATATCCACATTTTTGCCTCATATTTTTGGTTTGTTCCTCATACTTTTTTTGTTTTTTGTTTTGTTTTGTTTTCTGGCAAACCATTAAGGACTGAAGTGATTAAGTAACGACATGCGTTTGACTTTCATTCTTCATATCCTTCAGAAAATGCACGCTATCAGAAAACCCGTTCATCTCCAAAGTTTTTATAAGAGCAATATTTAAAATATGTCCCTGTTTTTTCAGGCCTTTATTCCTCCCATTCTTTTAGGCTTTGTCCTGATTTCTTATACTAAGAGATTGAGAGGTGTGGACACCAGGCAGAAAATCACAGTCCCAGCATGACTAAAGCAGTGTTTTCTAGGCCTTATATATTTCCTCAATGTAATCTATACGTGAGATTTTGTGCATACATTCCTCTAAGTGCTTTCATGTATTTAACAATGCATGCAGCACTCTTGATTAATTGCTTTTAGTATTGTAATTCATTGGCATTATTATAATTTTTATACATTTACCCTAATGGGCTCTAGTCATGGCTGAAAAAAGTATGTCGACTAACCTAATCTACTTGGTTATTAAAGTGAACATAAATAAATAAGCACAGCACGGTGTACTGAACATCTTATTCCTGTGTACAGAAAGGAATGTTGGACAGCAGAGTGGTATACTGGTTAGAGCTGCTGCCTTACTCTGCTTGGTTCTCTGGTTCAATTCCTGTTTGGGGTTAGTACTGCTCAGAGTCTGCATGACCATCCTGCTATCTCTGTATGGGTTGTCACTAGGATGGTCTATGTTTTCCCAGATCACAAAGACATGCTGAAGTGAGAGTTACTGATGGTTTGAACTGCCTACAGGCTGTGTGTGTGTGTGTGTGTGTGTGTGTGTGTGTGTGTGTGTGTGTGTGTGTGTGTGTCTGTCTGTCTGTCTCTGTGCATGTTTCTCCTATGGTGGACTGGTGTCCCATCTAGCAATACTTTTTTGCTTACTCATTTTGAGGCTGTGCTCCAGCTCCCACACAACTCTCAAGAGCGTGAAAGTGAAAACCAAAAAATGAATAAATCAGCAAAGAATGCTAAACATATTTCTATGAAATGTTGCCTACATTTTATTCAGAGGATTTTATACTGCCTGTGAATTTACTGTGAAAGAAGTGTATCTTTTTGACATAGTCCATTGCATTAATGTGAACTGTTTTTATACATCATACATATGTGTGGAAGTGAATGAACTGTTAAATGTTTGTGGCTTGTATAAAGAAAATTTAACTATTTGGAAGGAGCATTTGTGTACAGTATTTATCATGTCATATTTAATTGGGGAGTGTCATACACGCTGCCCTTTTTCTCAGATGTTAATAAGTTATGAAGGTCTACATTTCCACATTGTATTTGTACTACTAGCTTACATAGAGCAATGCTTGGGGAGCGAAGGTGAAAATAAAGTATTGTCTCCCTTTTTAAGTATTGCTGGAGACATAGTGTAGCAGTAGTGTTTTGTCAGTCGATTAGATTATACGTTTTAGCTTGATTGCTGGACATTTAGCCTGCTTGCTGTTGTGATGCAGTGGTTTAGGTGGTTGAAATGATACTGTAGATTGTAGAGGAGTTGATCTGCACTTTGTCTGATAAGAAGGTTATTTGATTGATTGTCTCGTTGCATAGCCTTTTACGAGCACTGGTTACTCTGACTATGTTACCAGTAATGTCTCGTGAAGTGGGACTGCCTCTTCCTTATCATCCGCACCTCTGCCCTTCATTTAAGTAAAGATGGATATATAAAGACAGTAAAAGCATAGGCTTTGAAAGAGGGACCAGATCACCCCTTACAAGTGATACTACAAGTGATTTTTTTTAGCATTACTCCATTGTGCATTGTTTCCATAGTGATAATGCATTTTTCGGGAAAGTACACAATCTCCTTTACTTAGCCTTGACGCTGGTGTGGCAGTGATGCCGTCTCCTTGAATCAAACATCATGAGAATGTATAATTTTATTTAACAAAGTCTGCATGCAGTGTACTCTGGGGTACATTTCAGATAAAGATGTGCACGTGCAGTGGTAAAGTGGCAGGTTGATGCCCAGTTCAGGGTGAGTTTTTCTGCCTTGTTTCTGCTGAGTGTCCGGATAGGCAGTACTCTCTCATGACATGGAATTGGATTATCAGATAATGAGTATATTCTGGCTGTAGGAGTCCATCTGTTGGTGGGATTTCTAGCTTTTATAGAGAAGAATACCAATAGGACATTGTCCAGATCAAGGTTTGCTTTTTATTGATTTTTGACAGTGTTGTGTACATCTCTTAAATGTTAAATTTGGATGTATCCCAAGGTTATACATGAAAGCAGTCACTTGAGTAACAAATTATTTGCTCTGGTGGCTGAAGGTGGAGAAGAAGAAGATGTCAAAGAAAAGCCGACTGATGATAGGGATGATTTAGCAGTCAGAGTTGTGACACCAAGGTACACGTTTTGATATGGAAAGAAAAAGAACATGCTAGCTTATATTTATGGAGATTGTTTACAATAGTTAATGTAAGTGGTTTAAAGGGAAGATGGAAAAAGAATGCTGTAATCCATAGCACTGTTGAAAGGAAGGCAGTTGTATGCAATTCAGGATTGTAGGCTATTAAGACAGGGAGGTAACAGGTGGAGAGAAGCAGAAATATGGTGGGATGGAAAGAATGTTCTAGAATAGCTTTCTTGTTGAAATAATATGCTGTTAGGGTCATAGTTTTGAGTGAATGGCTGGGTAGAAAATGTGTTTTTTGAAAGTGTATGCTAGTTAAAATATGCGTGAAAAAACAGATTTGTGGAATATATATTGGCCCTTTCTGCACAGTATTCACTTCATAATATGTGGAGGGCGTAAGGCTTTAATTTGGCTGTGGGGGAAATAAGAGGGGAGAGTAAGGAAGAGAATAGATTGTATGTTTTTTGTCAGCCTGATGTTTAATGGTCATTGTGTAAATAAGTGGTATCTTTACCTGCTATTCCAGCTTGTAATTGTTGTAGTACGTTACTTCATAATTTGAAGTTGTAAAATCACAAGTCAGTGACAAGGTCATGCTCATCTATGCTGACATATTTGTAGGTATACAGGCTGCAAATAATATCATTTGATAACCTGGTAGGTCATGGAAAGTGTGGTCCTTTAGACAGTTTTAGCAATGACCTTGTATGTGTGTGTATATATCCATCCAGCCCTGTCGAGTCACATCCGTCTCTGGTAGTGATCTCATGAACAGCAGATACAAAAATATATATGTGTGTGTGTGTGTGTGTGTGTGTGTGTGTGTGTGTGTGTGTGTGTGTGTGTATATATATATATATATATATATATATATATATATATATATATATATATATATATATTTATATTTATATACATATATTTTTGTATCTACTGTTCATGAGATCACTACCAGAGACGGATGTGACTCGACAGGGCTGTATGGATATGTATTACTGCAGTAGCGTTATCGCCTCACAGTTAGACGTTGCACGTTCGATTCTCAGTTGGAGCGTCTTCTGTTTGTTGACATGCATGAATGGGCGTTCCTTCGCTGAAGGTTGTGCGTTAGGCCTGGCAAGCCAGCACATAAAAATATACTGCCAATCATTAGCGGACCGGAGTTCCGCAGTGGCGACCCCTAACCAGGAAAAGCCGAAAGACAGTATATATATATATATATATATATATATATATATATATATATATATATATATCATCGGCTTTTCCCATTAGGGGTCACCACAGTGAATCATATCTTGCCATTTCTTCCTATCCTCTGCATCTTGCTGTGTCACACCAACCGCCTGCATGTCCTCTCTCACCACATCCATAAACCTTATCTTAGGCCTTCCTCTTTTCCTCTTACCTGGCAGCTCCATCCTTAGCATCATGTCCTTCATGGATGCATCTGCAGTCATAACAAGTGGGTTGTCCTGTCGTCAGGCAGCCCTGCAGTCGGCCGGATTCCAAAGTCCGGGTCCGGCTGATGTCGCACTCCACCCGGACGTCATCTCTGCTGGTCTTCGGTATAAGCATCAGCCGGCGCCATTTTCCTCAGTCTTTCTTGCGGCGTGGCGCCCAAGCAGAAGCTGTTCGCAAGTGCCGGTCGGTCGGATCCAGAGATTACTTCTACCGAATACTACTTCGAAGACTTCTAAAGCTAAGTACCCCGTTGGGGACTCTTTCTTGCCTCAGCCGATGTCAGAAAAAGTTAACAATTGTTTAACCTGTGGGAAACAAATACCTCATAAAGATTTCCACTCTTACTGTCTGCCTTGTTTAGGCCCAGCCCGCGGCGTAGCAGCCTGTTCGCCTGTGCCTCTTTCAACCGACGAACGCTTAGGCGCCGGTCGGAGTTTGCAGAACAGTTTTTACTGATTTTGCGTACATTATGCCGTCGGATCCTCCGACTACCCAATCTTCCAAAAACGCAAAGATAAGACCGACACTCGCGGTCCGCGGTTTCGGCGAAACCACGGCAAAGCAAACGCGAGTGTCTCGGTTTTCGGCGAAACCGAGAAAACTGCTCAAAGTACAGCTGAACCTATTCTTACAACTGAGGCCCTGCTACAATTCTTGAATCGACCTCAGAAATTTTACCCACTACGGTGGTTGACTTATCAGACACCATCCCCTTGGATGTCTCTACCCCAGCACGTGGTGCTGCTAGGCCTCCAGCAGCCATGTCCATTAAGGCCTTCGCCAGGGCTAAAGCAGCCAAGACTACTAAATCAGTGCCTGTTAAACCCCTCATCCAGGCCCTCTTCTAGTTCTCAAATGCTTTCTTTGGCAGAAGATTTAATTTCTTTAATTAGAGGATCTCAATCTCACCCAGACAGGGCCTCTCAGCCCCCAGAGAAGAGACCTAGGGCAGAGCACCCTGAGCCAGTGTCTTCTGATGATTCTGCTGGTGAATCAGACCTAACTGACCAGCCTGAGGCTCCTTCTCCAATTTTGAAGATTCTGATGCTGAAGAATCCATTCCAGCTGCTTCCCCACCAGAAGAATTCTCCTTTGGGGGAAACCTTGCATGCCATGCGAGAACAGTTCCAATGGCAGCAACAGGATTTCTCAGACTCCAGAAAAGACTTAGGACCTTTCTGCACCTCCCACAGCACAGGCCCTTAGCTATACCTCCTGTTCTCTCTGTGGTGGATGATGCTTTCAATGATGTTTGCTCCGCTCCAGATTCTTTACCCCAGCCCTGCCAAACCAGACAGATTTTACAGGGTGCCAGATACGCATCACCACCTTTACAAGGCCCTCTTGCAGACCCAGAAACTATATCCCAGGGTCCCAAGGCAGTAGCCGCAACCACAGCTAAAAATCCTATTCCTTCTGAAAGGGAAGCAAGGTCACTAGACAGATGGGGTAAAAGGTCTACACTTCAGCTACTCTCTCAGCTAGAGCTTTAAACTGTCAGTTTCACATGATACAATACCAAGAGTTTATGCTTGATCAGTTAACTAAAAAGCTAACTACTGATGAATCTCTTGATAAGAAATATGTATTAGAGATGGTAAATAACATACAACAGGTTAGCAACCATTCCTTAAAATGTGGCTATGATGCACTGGAGGCTTCATTTAGATCAGCCATGACAGGCACAGTGATAAGAAGACATGCATGGCTAAAGGAACAAGCTTTACGGATCAGGTTAAAGCTAAGTTGCTAGATGCTCCTATGGACAAGACAAGTTTGTTTGGTACACCTGCCCAGCAGGTTATGAAGAAAATGGAAGAAAAGGCAAAATCTGTTCAAACTGTTAAAGACTGCAGGTTCAACCCCCAAGGTTTAGCAGGAACTGGCCTGCCAAAAATTGGTCCTTTCCTGACTCCACAAAATTTCAAAGGGGCAGGAATAGGCGTTCCAGAGGCAGAAACCAATCCAGAGGAGGTGCCTACAGAGGGGCGACAGTGGCAAGGTAACAACAGAAGCACAGACACAGCCACTGCCACTACATCAGCACAACCACAGTGACTTAATCCTAAATCCGCCTACCAGGGAACAAATAGCAGCTCCTCTAGGTGGAAAGTTAACTTTATTTTCAAAGAACTGGCACTACATAACAAAAGACAAGTGGATTTTACAAACCATAGATCAAGGTTACGGTTTCACTTCCACACTTTACCAGTCAAAGAGGAATGCCAAATCTACCTCCAAATCAAAAACAGAGGCTCTACCAGATAATGGAGTTAGCAAACATGAGAGCTGTGGAAGAGTGCCAACAGCAGAACAAGGAAAGGGGTTCTACTCAGACTATTCCTAGTTCCAAGAAAGGAAAAAGTTGGAGACCAATTCTCGACCTGTCCACCTTAAATACATACATCATTGTCCCAAAATTCAAAATGCTGACCTTACAGCAACTTCTTCCCATGCTGGGCAAGGAGTCTTGGCTGGTAACTCTAGATCTCAAGGAGGCATACCTGCACGTCCCAATTCGACCAATCTGCAGAAGATACCTCAGATTTCTTGCAGGATCAGAGCACTATCAATTCTCAGCATTGCCCTTTGGCTTATCTACTGCCCAGAGTATTCACAAAATGCCTGGCATCAGTAATCGCCCATTGCAGACTACAGGAATTCAAATTTACCCATACCTGGACGACTGCCTGCTACAAGGGGACAACAAAAGCAAGCTGACAACAGATTTACAAAGGGTCATTTACTTGCTACAAGGACTGGGATACACAGTCAATTTACAAAAGTCAAGGCTGATACCATCCCAAACAAGGACATTCTTGGGCGGAATTGGACACAGTACAACAAATGGCATTCCTGACTACAGAAAAACAAAAAGAACTTCCTCTTTACTTCTTGGCACTAACAAAACTGAACAAGTTAACAGCAAGAAAATTTCTACAGGCCTTGGGCTTCATGGCATCATGCATAATCTTGGTCCCATTTGCCAGACTACATATGAGGAAACTACAGTGGTACCTAAAGAATTTATGGTCCCAACACAGACACAGTCTAGAAACAGAAATCCCACTAATTCCATGCTTAAAACAGGAGTTCCTATGGTGGGCTCAGGCATGCCAGTCAAACCCAGGCCTGCCCTTCCGCAAATGTCAACCAAGCCAGACCATCACAACAGACGCTTCAGACCTAGGATGGGGGCCCACATGCTGGACAAATGCGTGCAAGGATTGTGGACACAGGATCAACTTCACCTGCACATCAATCTAAAAGAAATGCTGGCAGTAAAACTGGCAATCCAAAAGTTCAACCATTTCTCAAAGAGGCCAGTTGATGATAAGGACAGACAACACCACAGTCATGTGGTACATCAACAAACAGGGAGGCACTCATTCATACCCCTATGCAGAATGACCTTGGAGCTGTGGACCCTGGCACTCAGCTACAACATTCAGTTACAGGCAATATTTGTACCGGAAAGACAATACTCTAGCAGACATACTAAGCAGAACCACGGATGCCCACGAATGGAAGCTGCACCCGGACATCTTCAAGACCATCTCAAAGAAATGGGGAATGCCACAGATAGACCTATTCGCATCACCTCTCAATCACCAGCTCAAAAATTCTGCACAAGGACATTCCACCCACTAGCATGGAAAGTGGACTCACTCTCCTTCAACTGGAAAGGCCTAACAGCATATGCATTCCCTCCTCTTCCTTTGATACACAAGGTACTACTAAAAATCAAGGAAGAACGTCCAAAGATAATCCTGATAGCCCCAAACTGGCCAAGACAACACTGGTACCCACTACTGAAGAGCATGTCTCGAACAACATGTGGCCAATACCCTGATGCCTTTGATGTTAACTCAGAACAACTACAGCATCATACATCCAAACCTAAAACGCTGCAACTGACTGCATGGAACATCACATAGCAGCAGCTAATCCAGAACTTTCCCAAAGAGTTAAAGACATTATTCTTGAAGCACGCAGACCTTCAACAAGAAAGAACTATGCTGGAAAATGGAAAAGGTTTGTCATTTGGAGTACCGAAGAGGAAAAGATGTGTCAAACATAGATATGCCTAACATTCTGGAGTATCTGGCGAACTTCTTCATTCAGGCCTGTCCTACTCCTCCATCAAGATACATGCATCAGCTATTTCAGCAGAATACAGCTTTGATCCTCCTGTTTTTCACCCTTTGCTCAGGCAGTTCCTCAGAGGAATCAAGAATGTAAAACCTCCAAGGAAACCACCATTACCAGCTTGGGACTTAAACTTTGTGCTAGAAAAGTTGACACTAGCACCCTTTGAACCAGCAGCAACAGCAGACCTACAACACCTGTCATGGAAAACTGCTTTCCTACTGGCAATTACTTCAGCAAGGAGGGTTTCAGAACTACAGGCCTTAATGGCAGTGCAACCCTTCCTAATCTTCCACCAAGATAGAGTGTCCTTGAGGACTAATCCTACATTTATGCCTAAGGTGGTATCCAGAGTATCTTTTAAACCAGGCAATCCACCTACCTTCCTTCTTTCCCAACCCACAAAACAGAGGGAAAGAATACTGCATACCTTGGATGTACATAGACAGCTACGCTACTACTTGGACAGAACAAAAAATAGCAGAAAGACTGACCAACTTTTGTAGCCTATGCAACAGGAAGGGAAGGAAAAGCTATTTCCAAACAGACAATCTCCAAATGGATAGGAAATTGCATACGATACTGTTACTCCTTCCATGGAAAACCAATTCCACAGAACATAAGACCTCATTCTACAAGGGCAACAGCCACTACCACAGCCTTCTTATGAGGAGTGGCAACCAAAGACATTATTGAGGCGGCTACTTGGACCTCCGTGCATACATTTGCCAAGCATTATAATTTGCCTCTTTATTCCAGATCCCGAGCAGGGTTTGCCACTGCTGTACTGCAAGGGATCTTAAACACACCATAATCTACCTTTATCCTCCTCCCTAGTTGGCTATGGTATTCTACCCACTTGTTATGACTGCAGATGCATCCATGAAGGACATAGTACAGTTTTGTACCTACCATAAATGTAGATGTCCGAACTGGATAGCATCTGCAGTCAGGATTACCCTCCCTCCTTCCCTCTGTGGTACTCCTAGGGTGTTTACCCTCCTAATAGCTAGCTGTTGGGGGGGAGTCTTTTATGGTGTATTTGTTTGTATATATGTACATATATGCTTATTGTTGTGTTTACCTCTATCTATTTGGAAACATTGGCATCTATCCAAATTTTACCCTGCAAGAGGGCTACTGGCATCTGGGGCAAGAAACACTGAGGAAAATGGCGTCGGCTGATGCTTTTATACCCGAAGACCAGCAGAGATGACGTCGGGTGGGGTGCGACATCAGCCGAGCGGACCGACTTTGGAATCCGGCCGACTGCAGGGCTGCCTGACGACAGGACAACCCACTTGTTATGACTGCAGATGCTATCCAGTTCGGACATCTACATTTATGGTAGGTACAAAACTGTACTTTTTTCCCAATATACCCATCATCCCTCCTCAGCACATGTCCAAACCAATGCAATCTCGTCTCTCTTGCTTTGTCTCCAAACTGTCCAACATGAGCTGACCATCTAATATACTGATTCCTAATCCTATCCATCCTAGTCACACCCAGTGCAAATCTTAACATCTTTAATTCTGCCACATCCAGCTCTGACTCTTGCCTTTTTTGTCAGTGCCACTGTCTCCAACCCATATAACATAGCTGGTCTCACTACTGTCTTGTAGACCTTCCCTTTCACTCTTACTGGTACCCGTCTGTCACAAATCACTCCTGACACTCTTCTCCACCCATTCCACCCTGCCTGTAGTCTGTTCTTCACCTCTCTTCCACATTCACCATTACTCGGAACTGTTGATCCCAAGTACTTAAACTCGTCCACCTTTACCAACTCTACTCCCTGCATCCTCACCATTCCTCTACCCTCCCTCTCATTTACACACATATATTGTGTCTTAGCCCTGCTGACCTTCATTCCACTGCTCTCTAGAGCATATCTCCACCTCAACAGAGTCTCCTCAGTCTGATTCCTACTCTTACTACAGATTACAATGTCATCTGCAAACATCGTAGTTCACGGGGCCTCCTGTCTGATCTCATCTGTCAACCTGTCCATCACCACTGCAAATAAGAAAGGACTCAGAGCTGATCCTTGATGTAATCCCACCTCCACCTTAAACGGATCTGTCACTCCCACTGCAGTCCTCACCACTGTCACACTACCCTCGTACATATCCTGTACCACTCTTACATACTTCTCTGCCACTCCTGACTTCCTCATATAATACCACAACTCTTCTCTAGGCACCCTGTCATATGCTTTCTCCAAGTCTACAAAGACACAATGCAACTCCTTCTGACCTTCTCTGTATTTCTCCAATAACACTCTCAGAGCAAACATTGCATCTGTAGTGCTCTTTCCTGGCATGAAACCATACTGCTGATCACTAATCATCACCTCCCTTCTTAACCTAGCTTCTACTACTCCCTCCCATAACTTCAAGCTGTGACTGATCAATTTTATCCCTCTGTAGTTACTGCAGCTATGCACATCACCCTTATTCTTAAAGATAGGTACCAAAACACTTTTTCTCCACTCCTCAGGCATCCTCTGACTTTCCAAAATTTCATTAAACAATCTAGTTAAAAATTCCACTGCCATTTCTCCTAAGTACCTCCATGCTTCCACTGGGATGTCATCTGGGCCCAACAGTCTTTCCATTCTTCATCCTCTTCATAGCTGTCCTTACTTCCTCCCTGCTAATCTGTTTCACTATCCCCACATCATTCAACCTTCTCTCTCTCTCATTCTCTTCATTCATCAGCCTCTCAAAATACTCTTTCCATCTACTCAACAAACTCTCCTCTCTTGTGAGTACCTTTCCCTCACTATACTTTATCACCCTTACTTGCTGCACATCTTTCCCAGCTCTGTCCCTCTGTCTAGCCAATCGGTACAGGTCCTTTTCTCCCTCTTTAGTGTCCAATCTCTCATACAACTCTCCATACTCCTTATCCTTAGCTTTCGCCACTTCTCGCTTTGCCATGCGCCTCATCTCCTTATACTCATGTCTACTTTCTTCATCTCTTTGACAATCCCACTTCTTCTTCACCAGCCTCTTCCTCTGTATACTCTCCTGTACTTCCTCATTCCACCACCAGGTCTGCTTGTCCTCCTTCCTCTGTCCAGATGTCACACCAAGCACCTTTCTAGCAGTCTCCCTTACTAGTTCTGCTGTAGTTACCCAGCAATTCGGTAACTCTCCACTGCCTCCCAGTCCCTGTCTTAACTCTTCCCTAAACTCCACTTCACAATCACCCTTTTTTAACTTCCACCATTTAATCCTTGGCACTGCTTTCACACTCCTCCTCCTCTTCTTGATCACCAACGTCGTCCTACAGACCACCATTCTATGCTGCTTAACTACACTTTCCCCTGCCACCACTTTACAGTCTCCAATCTCCTTCAGACTGGCCCTCCTACATAGGATGTAATCCACCTGTGTGCATCTTCCTCCACTCTTGTACATCACCCTATGCTCCTCCCTCTTCTTAAAGTACGTATTCACCACAGCCATGCCCATCCTTTTCGCAAAATCCACAATCATCTGACCTTCTGCATTCCTCTCCTTAACACCATACCTACCCATCACTTCCTCATCCCCTTTGTTCACTTCACCAACATGCCCATTAAAGTCCGCTCCAATCACTAGTCTCTCACCCTTGGGTACACTCACCACAACTTCATCCAACTCACTCCAAAATTTCTCTTTCTCATCCATCGCACACCCAACTTGTGGAGCATATGCACTAACAACATTAATCATTACACCATCAATTTTGAGCTTCATAAACATCACTCTGTCAGACACTCTCTTCACGTCTAAAACACTCTTGGCATATTGTTCCTTTAATATAACCCCTACCCCATTTCTCCTGCCATCCACACCATGATAGAACAATTTAACTCGTTTCCTAAACACCTGGCCGCACTTCCCTTCCATCTGGTCTCTTGCACGCACAATATATCAACCTTCCTTCTCTCCATCATATCAGCTAGCTCTCTTCCTATACCAGTCACACTGCCAACATTCAAAGTTCCTACCCTTACTGCCGCACTCCTAACCTTCCTCCTCTCTTCCTGCCTTCGGGCATGCCTTTGCCTTCCTCTTCTCCTTCGGCCAACAGTAGCCCAATTTCCGCCAGCACCCTGTTACCTAACAGTACTGGTGGCGGTCGTTGTTAACCCTGGCCTCGACCGATCCGGTATGGAAATATGAAATGTTCGCGCCATAAGTTATGTGTCAGAATTTATACGCCGGATGCCCTTCCTGACGCAACCCTCCCCATTTATCCGGGCTTGGGACCGGCACAAAGAAATGCATTGGCTTGTGCATCCCGGGGGGGGGGGGGTTGTGTGTGTGTGTGTCTGTGTTTGTATATTTTATTTGGTCTGTCATCCATTTTTTTCTTTTGGGGGGGGTGGAGAAAACTAAAGTTTACAGGGAAAACCCATTCAAATTCAGAGAGAACATGCAGAATCCACAGTTATACTTCAGAGGTGTGTGAGAAAGAGATCTTAACAGTGAACCACTGAAGGAAAAGAGAAAAACTGAAATGGAAAAGGCACAGCAAATGAAATGAAAACGCCTTGTTGACAAGAAGTCATATTATTGAAAGGGATTAACTAAGTAATGTGCAAGTAAGGAACTTTGTATTTTATGATTATTGCTTAAATATTCTATAATCAGTGATTTAAAGAACAGTTTATGAAGAATGAGTTTTGTCAAAGAAACAGTTTATCTGAAAGGAGTGCAAAGTTAATTTTGCGTAAACAAATGGGGATAAACTGGGATTATATAGAGGAATGCTTTTTACAAAATAAACAAGTGTGAATACAATGTTTCTACAATGTAGTGTAATGTGTGTGTTTTTTTTCATAAAAATTATATAGTGACTGAGTGGAGAACAATTTATGCAGAATGACCTCGCATCCAATTCCTAGTGTGAATAGTGACTGTAATGCATGTTTTAACAGTGAAAACAGTCCAAAATTTCAGGCTGCACAGGAAATGCTAATGATGCTACTATGAAAGACAAATCAACTTCTACAGAGAAAGCAGAACTTCATTATATTGTTTTCTGAAAGTGAATTTGCAAAAAAGGGCAACACAGTTAATGAGAAGTTACCTCTCAACTGTACAGATTTTCACAGAATGTCTAGCCTCATATTTTTGGTCCGTTTTTCATAAAATTGTGTTTTTCTGGCAAATAAGTGGCAAATCATTAAAGATAAGAAGTTAGAAAATAATGAGACCTTTGAGTTTCAGACTTCATATCCTTCAGAAAATTCACACTAATGCAAAACCTTTGATTCTATCAACTTTCTAAATTTGTGACAACAATATTTAAAAATTGCCCCTAATTTTGAGCCTTTGTCCCATTTCTATTTATGGCTTTGTCCAGGTTCCTTGCTCTAAGAGGTTGAGAGGTATGGTGAGAACCATAAATGAATGCAAAAAATGATTTATAAGATACTATAGGGATTTCGCAGAACCATTTAACTCCACACTGTTGAATGTAAAACAGTTGTGAATCCATCAGAAAAAAAAAACACTTGAAAACAGAAAGTTTATATAACTATATGTTGGAATTGTGCACATTAGCAGAACATTGTCACTTTGGAACAGGAGAGTGTACTTACTGTATTAAAAGATATGTTAGTATGTAGCATGTATTATGAAAGTATACAAAAAGCCTGTTTGACCAGTAAGATTTTATTCTAGACTAGGTAGTGAGTGTTACAGTATCTTTGAAACCACTTCAAGGTATCCGTGAATTGCATTAAAAATTATCTGAGTAAGGAATTTATAGGACAGCTTTTTATTTATTTATTTTTCCTTTGTTAACAGGTTTAATCCCACTAGACTAGTAGCTTCTTTTCAGGAGAGACCTGAGGTAGTTTTAAACTACTAGGGGAAATTTGGCCAGGGCAACCCCACACACTCCAGTGGAATTGTGACATACCAACATGAGGATTGAAGTCACTAAATAATAATTAATAATGGGCAGACATTTGAATTTCAGACTTCATATCCCTCAGAAAATTTATAATAATGTAAAACTTGTTATTCTAGCAACTGTCTGAGTTTACAGGAGCAATATTTAAAATCTGTCCCTACTTTTGGGCCTTTATTTCACTATTATTTTTGGCTTTGTCCGGATTTCTTGCTCTGAGAAATTGAGAGGTATGATCCACATATTAAAAAAAAAAAATCAGTATGATAAAAGCTGGGCATTAGTAAGTGATGTACTGCAAATGTATACTTGGGGATGGTCGTGGTGCTAGTACGACAAGGCATCTACACATTTCTTAAATGACAGGGAGACTCCCGAGTCCAGCAGGGGTCCAGCATCAGCATTTTCTGTACAATAGAGATATGTTTGCTTGCCAGTCTTCTACTCAGGCATTGCCCCCCCCAGTAAATTCAATGGAGAAAAAAATGAACTGTGAACAACAATAAATAACCACTTTATATTGCATATCTTACATGTATAAGAGAGACATGGTGTTAATGCTAATTCACCACTTTATGCTTTAACTCCTAGAGGAAGAGGCCTGTTGGTTACACTTATGCATGGAGACATTTTGAGATGCCCCCCCCCCCTTTAATCTCAGAATTAATGTACACTCGCACTGTAGTTCTGTGCAATACCTAATGGAAAGAATGCTGTTATTCACTTAGGAAGAACAGCATGTTGGAGGGTGCAATTTAAATTATAACAACTGATTTTCTAAAGAGGTTGGCAGTTGTACACACTTGGAGATGGAGAGAAGCTGCTGTCCTTTACCCACGGTGACACACATTCCTCTTATTCTGCATTCTCCAGCTTTACCACACTAATATCAAAAGCACTGGGTACCCCTACTGGACTTGGAGTCTCCCTGTCATTTGAGAAATGTGTAGATGCCTTGTCATACCAGCACCAGGACCATCCCCAAGAAAAAAGTTTCATGTTTAGTCTTTCTGTCTGACTTGAGGACTTCCACGCTAAAAGGAAGCTTAGACACTTTAACCTCTCCAGTAGCTGCTGAGCGGTCAGCACTTGGCAACCAATGAAACTGGACTATCCTCTTTAGTTAAGCAAGTGATGGGACAAATGTCCCTTAAAGGTGGTAGCAACCTAGTGAAGTCATTCTCTCAGGGATACACTTTGATTTGACAATCTAGTACCCCCTTGTGAACAGCAGCAGATCTGTATGCATTATGCATGCTGATCCAGACCCGCACAGCTACCCCACAACCTGCAACTGTCACAGCAAAACAAACTTCGGAAAAAGTTATACAAAGTTTGAGTTGACAGTGAGTGAGAGCCACAGCCAGTCCTGTGGTAGTTTGCATGTGACGTCAGAAGATTCCTATGTGATTGGTTCTTGCTTTTCAAAGCAGATAGTTGCCCATAGGTAGGCTTTTTAAAATGAATTAAGAGTTAATGACACAGTGACTTCAAACAGTGGACACATACAAAATAAGAGGCAGTTGACAGGGTTGATGAGTTGGAGTTAACCAGTGTTGGTGGGTTTCCAAGCTAAATCTTAAGCTTTCCCTACTTTGTGCTCATTGCACTGTCTCTATTATACTAACCTGTTGTTTAAAGACCTGTGTGTTTATGGCTTGAATGACTGCTCCTTGACTAGCTTTGTTTAACTAACTTATTTTCTCCACAAATAAGTTTTGGCATGTTTCTGACGGCTGGCAAATGAGGCAGGGCAAAATGTCATCTGCCTTCTTGTATATTACTGCTTGCTTAATGTGAAATGGATAACTACAGTGGCACTGTTGATGATGTTCATCGTGTTTCACCGTTGCAGTCATTACTCTTGGGTTATCCTGCTGGCAGGCCACCCTCAGTCGGCCAGAATTCCAAAGTCTAGGTCCGGCGTCGGTTGCTGTCGCCTCTTCCCTGATGTCAGTGCGCCAGGGGTATAAACGATGCAGCCGACACCATTTTCTTCAGTCTTTCTTGCCGCGCAGTGCCTGAAGCAAAAGCAGTTCGAAAGTGCCGGTCGGCCGACTCCTAAGATATTCAAATCCAAATTTCAGAGCCGAAGTCTTCATTAAAGCTAAGTACCCTGTTGGGGAAACTTTTTTCTTGCGCCAGACCGATGTCAGAAAAAGTAAACGATTGTATTTCTTGTGGGAAGCAAATACCTCATAAGGATTTCCAGTCTTACTATATTCCTTGCCTAGGCCCTGATCACAACGTTGCTAGCTGTCATTTTTTTGCTAGATTTAACCAACGCACTATTAAGTGTCGGTTCGATTTTGCATTTCATTACTTTGGCCGAAGATTTAATTATATAATGCCGTCAGACCAGCCGACAACCGGAGTTTACAAAAAACGCAAGGACAAGGAAAAGGATAGGCATCCGAGGTCCAAAACCGATGACGAGGCCTCTGCTAGGCCAGTTGCTGGTTCTCAGTGAGGCGCTTTCGCAGCCCCTGGCGCCCGCTACCTCAGAGCCACAGGCCGCTTCCGACTCCCACGTGGAGCCGACTGGGCCTCTGAATACTCAAGGTATTGGACACTCGGAAATTATTCCCTCAGATGGGTCCGGAGCCGCTGAGCAGGCATCAGCTTCTGAAAGTGTCTTCAGACCTACACAACTATATATTAAGCCATCTTCAGCTTCAAAGACAAAGACTAAAGCAGCAATCACTGCCATAATCCCAAACGGCTCGGGTGGCTTGAACTACAAAATCCGCTTCAATTCAACCAACTTACTATTGCCCATAAGATCCTTAACCAGTCTAACAATAAATATAATACTCTTAGACCTCGTAACCCCTTATAGAAATCTTAATGGCGTGCGTTCATCAAACTCCTAGTTAACATCAATAAGTCTTAACAACATGGCAGGGGGACTCTGTTCTCAGATAAAATTGGGAAAAAGTGGAACCTTCTACCTGGTGAACTTACTTCCGTTCTATCCTTATCACTTTTTAAACAAAAGCTTAAAATTTTCCTGAAAACACACTGGCTTTGCCCTTGTAGTAACCCTGACTACACAATCATTACTGCTACTAGAATCTTTACTAACTCTACTCACTCATCTAATTACTATCCTTTAGTGCAACATGAAAGCACATGTGCAGAAATATGAAGCTGTATTAGCTACTAGTGTATGTAAATAATTAGCTCTAAATACTGTAAATAGTTTTAAGAAATGTGTAGAAATATTCATCTGTGTCTGTTTTAACATAAAAGGTCTTGTCTGTCTGTATTCTGTCTTGGAGCTTTTCTCCCTGGGCCTCTACTGAAAATGGACATATATCCAGTTAGACTAGCCCGGTCAACAAATGTAAAATAAAAATAAAAAAAATAAATAAAATAAAGACAAAGAAACAAGTACAGCATTCTCCTGCTCAGACTTCCATGCTTAAAAAACAGATGCTCAAAATGGCCGAAGACCTAATTACTTTGATCAGGGGTTCCCGTCCCCCTCCTGATAAGAGGCCTAGGCAAGAGACAGAGTATGATTCTTCTGATCAGGTTTCTATTTCCTCTGATTCCACTTCTGAACAGGATTACTCCATGCTTCCCTATGAGGATTCTGATGCTGAAGAATCCATTCCTTCAGCCTCTCCTCCAGAGGATTATTCTTTTGGGGAAACCCTGCATACCATGAGGGAGCATTTCCATTGGGAGAGCCAAGATTATTCTGAATCTAAGAAAAGGCTCAGAGACTTGCTATTCCACCTGTTCTAGACATTGTAGATGATGTATTTTCAGAGTCCAGCCTGTCCCCTGACTCTTTGCCTTCTGCACCTGCTAAGCCAGGCAGATACTACAGGGTCTTGGAGTCTCATAAATTCCTATGTAAAAACCCCGCTGCTGACCCAGAAACTATATTTCAGGGTCCCAAAGGGGTCAAAGCTTCCACTGCAAAAAACCCTGTCCCCTCTGATAGGGATTCTACGGCTCCAGACAGATGGGGGGAAAAAAGTCTACACTTCTGCTACCCTGGCTGTAAGGGCTTTAAATTGTCAGTTTCATATGCTTAAATATCAGCAATATTTAATGTCACTGCTTAAACAGAAATTGTTGACAAATACTGAATGTTCAGAGAACAAGGAATTGCAGGATTAGGCCTCAATAGCATGCAGCTAAACAAGTGGGAAAGCATACTTTGCAATGTGGTTATGATTCACTGGGGGCCTCTTGCAGGGCCGCTATTACAGGTTCTGTTATTAGAAGGCATGCTTGGTTAAAGGAACAGAATCTGCCTGATCATGCTAAAGCAAAATTATTAGATGCACCATTACAGCATGATACTGTGTGTGGTACTAAAGCAGAAGAAGTGTTGAAAAAATGGAGGATAAAGCAAAACCCATGCAGACAGTCAAGGATTTCTTACAGGTACAGCCACCCAGGTTTAGCAGGAATTGGCCTTCAAAAAATTGGTCCTTTCCAGTGTCAGACAGGCCACAAAGAGGCAGATACAGGCGTCCCAGAGGCAGATCTCAGCCCCAAGGCTCATACAGGCCTAAACAGTGGGGTGCTCCTACCTTCAAAAACAGAGAAGACAAATCACAGCCTTACAGGAAACAGTCCCAATGACTTTCCTCTACCAGATCCAAGCACTTTTCTTTTGGCAGCCCCCTTAGGGGGAAAACTAGCACTTTTTTTCATCAAATTGGCAAATGGTTACCCAAGACAAATGGGTCCTGAACATAGTGTCCCAAGGCTACAGGGTCCATTTTCACACTCTACCAAGGTCAAAAAGTATGCTAGACCTGCCACACAATCAATGGGCAGAGGCACAAAAACAAATTACAGCCCTCATGGACATGAGGGCCATTCAGCAAGTACCACAACAAGGGCAAGGGCAAGGATTTTACTCCAAACTTTTCCTAGTACCCAGAAAGGAAAAAACCTGGAGACCAATACTGGACCTGTCTATACTAAATACATTTCTGGAAGTTCCAAAATTCAAGATGTTGACTCTACAACAACTACTGCCCATGCTGGGCAAGAAGGCTTGGCTCGTAACTTTGGATCTAAAAGAGGCATACCTGCATGTCCCAATCAGACAATCTTGCAGAAGATACCTCAGATTCATAGCTGGCTCAAGGCATTACCAATTTTCTGCACTGCCCTTTGGCTTATCTACTGCGCCCAGGGTATTCACAAAATGCCTGGCACCAGTAATTGCGTTTTGCAGACAAAAAGGAATTCAAATATATCCCTACTTGGACGACTGCCTAATTCAAGCAGAGAACAAAGACATTCTTCTAAAGCATCTGGCGTTTGTAAAAAGATTACTAATTGGCCTAGGGTACACAGTAAACGAAAAGAAATCAAAACTAGTACCCTCTCAAGAGATAATATTCCTGGGTGCAAGCTTAAATACAACTGCCCAGATGGCTTATCTCACGCCAGACAAACAAAAGCATCTGACTACTTACTTCAAGAAATTGGCGACAAAAACCAACTTATCTGCAAGGAAAATCCTGCAGTCCTTGGGTTTCATGGCATCCTGCATTCTACTAATTCCATATGCCCATCTGCATATGAGGAAACTACAATGGTATATAAAAAGTGTTTGGACTTAGCATTATCACAGCCTGGAGACAGTAATGGCACTCATTCCCTGCCTGCAACAGGAGTTTCAATGGTGGGCAGAAGCCTGTCACCGCAACAAGAGTCTGCCATTCAGTCTAGCCACAGCCAGACAGACACTGACAACGGATGCATCAGATTATGCCTGGGGGGGCCCATATGGCAGGGAAATGTATTCAGGGCACATGGCCTGCAAACCAGATGCATCTTCACATCAATCAAAAAGAGATGCTAGCTGTTCAAAATGCCCTGACAGCTTTCAAGGACCTGCTTCATCCAGGACAGTTACTGATAAAGACAGACAACACTACGGTCATGTGGTACATAAACAAGCAAGGAGGTACACATTCCTACCCCCTGTGCAGACAAGCAATGACCTTATGGGACACAGCATTGGATTTTCAAGTTCACCTGGAAGCACAATTCCTGCCAGGAAAAACAAATACTCTGGCAGACGAACTAAGCAGAAACCTCATGGATCCCCAAGAATGGAAACTGGATCCACAAGTCTTCAGCATGATAATAAGGAAATGGGGATGCCCAGACATAGATCTATTTGCCTCCCCTCACAACTGCCAATTGCAGAGATTTTGCACAAGGATTTATCACAAGCAAGCATGGAAAGTGGACGCCCTATCCTTCAGCTGGAAAAATCTAACAATATATGCCTTTCCTCCACTGCCTCTCCTTCCCAGGGTACTCCTAAAGGTCAGAAAAGAGAAGCCAAAAATGAAACTGATTGCACCAGACTGGCCACGCCAACACTGGTACCCAATCCTAAAGAGCTTTTCTCAAGATCCAGCATGGATATTGCCTCAAACTTCTCACTTGCTGACCCAACAAAACAATCAGATCCTGCACAGCCAGCTCAGGACCTTAAATCTGGCAGCATGGTGGATAATGTAGCAACTCAGAACACTCCTCTTTCAAAAGCTGTTATGGATGTTATCTTGGAGGCCAGGAGGCCCAGTACCAGAAAATCTTATGCAGAGAAATGGAAAAGATTCTGTGCTTGGAACAAGGAACAAGGCATTGACACGTGTGTACCAAATATCCCTTAGATTTTACAATACTTAACTGAGATGCTGAATAAAGGCCTTTCTTTCTCATCAATAAAGATTCATGCCTTTGCCATTTCAGCTCATTACAATACAAAACCTCCTATTTTTTCACATCCACTACTAAGGCAGTACCTCAGAGGGGCCAAAAACATTAGGCCTCCAAGGAGAGCACCAATTCCGGCCTGGGACCTCAATTATGTTTTGGAAAAACTCACACTGCCTCCTTTCGAGCCAGCATCAACAGCAGATATAAAATTCTTATCCTGGAAAACAGCTCTGCTCCTAGGAATAACCTCTGCAAGATGAGTCTTGGAGTTACAAGCACTCATGGCTGTGGGACCTTACATCATTTTTCATCCAGACAGGGTTTCTCTGAGGACAAACCCTACATTTATGCCTAAGGTGGTGTCCAGTGTGGCCCTCGACCAAACCATTCACTTGCCTACCCTTTATCTAAATCCACAGAACAAGGGTGAGAAAATTCTGCATTCTTTGGACATACACAGGCAGCTACGCTTCTACTTGGACAGAACTAAAGCTTTCAGAAAGACTGAGCAACTTTTAGTGTCATATGCTGCAGGATCAGAAGGAAAGGCTATCTCAAAACAGACGATTTCTAAATGGATAGACCAGTGCATCCGTTTCTGCTATTCTCAACATGGCAAATCAGTGCCTAAAGGCATTAGGCCTCATTCCACAAGAGCAGCAGCCACTTCAGCAGCCTTCCTCAGAGGAGTACCAAGCAAAGATATCTTAGAGGCTGCAACCTGGAGTTCAATGCACACCTTCACAAAGCACTACCACTTACCTCTTTACTCTAAGTCCAGAGCAGGCTTTGCCACTGCAGTCCTGCAGGGCCTCATAGCCTCTCCTAATCCTATTTAGCCCAGCCACCCATCCTCAGCTTTGGGATTCAACCCAAGAGTAATGAGTGCAGCAGTGAAACACGATGAACATAGTACAGTTGTGTACCTACCATAAATGTAGATGTTCGAGTGTATTCACTGTTGTAGTCCAGGTTACCCACCCACCATCCCCCTTTTCTTTGCTGGGTCTTATCTGCACTTCTCTATCCTATACAACCTATTTGGTGTATTTGCTTGTAGATGAAGGAAATGTTATTTTTGTGCATGCATTTTTATTGGCATATTTTTCAGCCTACCAATTTGGGGGCACCTGACATCTGGGGCAAGAAAAACTGAAGAAAATGGCATTGCCTGCATCTTTTATACCCCTAGCACACTGAAGTCAGGGAAGAGGCGACAGCAACCAACGCCGGACCTAGACTTTGGAATTCTGGCTGACTGAGGGTGGCCTGCCAGCAGGATACGCCAAGAGTAATGACTGCAGCAGTGAATACACTCGAACATCTACATTTATGGTAGGTATACAACTGCACTTTCTTCATGTTTTACTGTTGCAGTCATTACATTTGGGTAATCTGCTTGCAGGTTGCCCTCAGTCGGCCTAATTAACAAAGTCTTGGGTCCTGCACATGGTTGCTGTCCCTTCTTCCATGACGTCAGGTCTTCAGGGGTATAAAACATGCAGCTGACACCATTACATCAGTCTTTCTTGCCGTGCGGTGCCCGGAACCGAAGTCTTCAACTAAAAGCTAAGTACCCCGTTGGAAACTTTTTCTTGCACCTTTCCGATGTCAGTAAAAGTTGATAATTGCATTACTTGTGGAAAGCAAATACCTCATAAAGATTTTCATTCGTACTGTATTCCTTGCCTAGGCCCTGACCAATGATGTACCTTGCTGTCAGTTTTGTGCTTTATTTAATCAGTGCACTATCCGTCGTCGGTATATTTTTGCCTCTAAATATTTCAGTTCTTGGTTTAATTATCCAGAAATGTTGGTTAGCCATCCGACTACCGGGATTCCAAAAAAACGCAAAGCTAAAGACAGAGACAGGCCGCCAAGTTCCAGAACTGCTGACAACACTTCTCCTAAGCCAGTCGCCAGTTTGCCATTACTCAGTGAGGCGCTTTTGCAGCCCCTGACACCTGCTACTTCTGATTCGCAGGCCTGTACTGAGACCCATTCGGAGTCCGGTATTCTTCGAGATACTTCAACTATGGAACCCACGGATGTCTCTACCTTGGATGGGTCCGGAGCCGCTGTGCAGGCACCGGCTTCTGAGGGTGTATTCAGGCCTACGGACTTGCATATTAAATCAACGCCTCCTTCATTACTTAGGCCTAAATCTCGATCCATGTCTAAAAAAACGACACCCAGGCCACATGCTCAGGCCTCTATGCCTAAGAAACAAATGATAAGAATAGCTGAAGATCTTATAACTCTAATCAGGGGTAGTCAACCCCCCCCCCTTCTAAGAGGCCTAGGGCTGAAGTTGATAATGAATCTTCTGATCAGGATTCTGTTGTTTCTGATGATCTGGATTTGCTCTTATCTACTTATGAGGATTCTGATGCTGAGGACTTTATTCCCTCTGCTTCCCCTCCTGAGGATTTTTCTTTTGGGGAAACCTTACATACTCTAAGGGAGCATTTCCACTGGGAAAGCCAGGAATTTTATGATTCAAAAAAGAGGCTTAGGGATTTCCTTCTCCTACCTCAACATAGGCCTTTGACTATTCCTCCTGTACTAGACATTGTTGATGATGCTTTCTCGGAGTCTAGTTTTGCCCCTGATTCCCTGCCTCCTGCTCCCAGAAAACCTGACAGATACTACAGGGTCCCTGAGTCCTACAATTTCCTTTTCAAAAATCCTATTGCAGATCCAGAGACTATTTCACAGGGGCCCAAGGGCATTAAGGCTTCTACTGCTAAAAACCATACCCCTTCTGATAGAGACTCCAGGGTGCTGAATAGATGGGGTAAGAAGGTTTACACTTCAGCAACCTTGGCCATTAGGGCTTTAAACTGCCAGTTTCATATGTTAAAATATCAGCAACATGTTATTGGACTGCTTAAACAGAAAAGTATATTGATTACTGACTGTGTGGAAAATAAGGAATTACAGGATTTAATGCATTCTGCCGAACAAGTTGGAAAACATACTTTGCAATGTGGTTTTGATTCATTAGAGGCTTCTTGCAGGGCTGATGTTACTGGGTCTGTGCTCAGAAGGCATGCTTGGCTTAAGGAGCAATCTTTGCCTGATCATGTTAAAGCTAAATTGTTGGATGCTCCTTTAAATCAGGACCGCCTATTTGGCAACAAGGCTGAGGAAGTTCTTAAAAAGATGGAAGATAAAGCTAAATCCTTGCAAACTGTTAAAGATGTTTTTACAAGTTCAGCCTCTTAGGTTTAGTAGGCACTGGCCGTCTAAGAATTGGTCCTTTCCAGCCCCTTCCAGGTCTTCTCAGGCCAAACCCGGACACAGCAAAAACCCTAGGTTTCAGTCCCAGGGGTCTCACAGAACTAAGCAGTGGGGGGCCTCCACTTCCAGGTCTGGGAATAATAAGACTCCCCCCTATGGTAAACTGTCTCCATGACTTCCTTTTAAAATTTCCAAGCACTTATCATCTGACTGCCCCCTTGGGGGGGAGATTGCTCTTCATGCAAAGAACTGGGAACTCATTACCCAGGACAAATGGGTTTTAAATAGTGTCCCAGGGATACAGATTTCACTTCCACACGTTGCTAACACCAAGTGGGTGGCCAGACCTACCCCCAAATCTGTGGGCAGAAGCCCCAAAACAAGTACTCTCTCTTAAGCATGGGAGCTATTCATCTGGTACCAGAAGAGGAAAAGGGACAAGGTTTGTACTCAAGACTTTTTTTCCTGGTACCCTGAAAAGACAATTCATGGCGTCCTTTCCTGGACCTGTCTACTCTTAATACCTTTTTGGAGATTCCAAAATTCAAGATGCTGACTCTTCACCAACTACTTCCTTTGCTAGGCAAAGATGCCTGGTTGGCAACACTAGATTTAAAAAAAGCATACCTGCACATCCCAATCAGGGAATCTTGCAGAAGATACCTATGCTTCAAAGCAGGCTACACGCACTATCAGTTCTCTGCACTGCCCTTTGGCTTATCTACTGTGCCCAGGGTATTCACAAAGTGCCTAGCTCCAGTTATTGCATTTTGCTGGCAAAGAAGTATTCAAATATACCCATACCTGGACGATTGTCTAATTCAGGCAGAAAGCCAGGACATACTTTTGAATGATCTGGCCTTTGTAAAAAGGGTCTGAGGTACACCATAAACGAAAAGAAATCACAACTGGTACCCTGTCAACAAATTAAATTCCTGGGAGCAAGCTTGAATACAACTTCCCAGATGGCTTACCTCATGCCAGAAAATCAAATTCATTTGAGAACCTACTTCAAACAAGTGGCCACAAAAACCCTGCTAGATCTGCAAGACAAATACTGCAAGCCTTGGGGTTCATGGCCCCCTGCATTCTTCTAATTCCATATGCAAGACTGCATATGAGGAAACTACAGTGGTATTTAAAAAGCCTATGGTGTCAACATTCTCAAAGCCTAGAAACAATGATTCCTCTCATACCTTGCCTACCCCTAGAGTTCCTTTGGTGGGCAGAGGTCTGCCACCAAAACAAGGGACTACTTTTCACACCACCCCCTGCCACCCAAACCCTAACAACAGATGCATCAGACTGTGCATGGGGGGCTCACCTAGCAGGGAACCGCATTCAGGGCAAATGGAACCCAAGTCAAATGCACATGCATATCAATCAAAAAGAAATGTTAGCTGTACAGAATGCTCTGACAGCCTTCAAGGACTGCATTCTTCCAGGACAACTAATGGTGAAAACAGACAACACCACCATTATGTGGTACATAAACAAGCAGGGGGGTACACATTCTTACCCCCTCTGCAGACTAGCCATGCCATTATGGAACACAGCCTTGAGTTATCAAGTGCACCTACAAGCTCAGTTCCTGCCAGGAAAATTAAATACACTGGCAGACGGACTAAGCAGAAACCTCATGGACCCACACGAGTGGAAACTGGAACCAAGGATTTTCAACATGTTGACAGGCAAATGGGGTAGCCCAGATGTAGACCTGTTTGCCTCTCCCCAGAACTACCAATTGGACAAATTTTGCACAAGGACTCCCCAAAAACAAGCCTGGAAAGTGGATGCTCTGTCCTTCAGCTGGAAAAACCTATCAGTCTATGCCTTCCTCCCTCAGCTTCTGCTCTCCAAAGTACTACTAAAAGTCAAACAGGACAAACCAAGGATGATTTTGATTGCTCCAGACTGGCCGCGCCAACACTGGTACCCCTTCCTGCACAGTGTCACGGTTATCTCCATGGCACCTGCCTCAGACTCCTTCCCTGCTGTCTCAGCAGGAGAACCAGATTCTGCACCCTCAGCTTCCAACACTGAACATTGCAGCCTGGCTAATTACTTAATCTTTCCTTTACCATCCCTCAGCAAACCTGTGATGGATGTAATCTTAGAGACAAGGAGGCCTTGTACTAGAAAATCTTATGCTGAAAAATGGAAAAAGATGCTGTGCCTGGAACCAATCTCAACGGATGAGTACAGTAGTGCCCAATTTACCTCAGATTTTACAATACTTAACGGAGATGCTTCACAAGTGCCTGTCTTTTTCCTCCATTAATATCCACGCCTCAGCCATTTTAGCTCATTGTAACACAGAACCTCCCCTCTTCTCTCCCCCACTGCTCAAGCAGTTCCTCAGAGGGGCCAAAAATTTGAGACCACCCAGGAGAGCTCCAACCCCAGCCTGGGACCTTAACTTTGTCTTGGAGAAACTCACTCTACCTCCTTTCGAGCCAGCTGCTACTGCAGACGTAAAATTTATTTCTTGGAAAACAACTTTCCTTTTAGCAATCACTTCAGCTAGAAGGGTATCTGAATTACAGGCCCTTATGACAGTGGAGCCTTTCATCATCTTTCATGCAGACAGGGTGTCCCTCAGAACCAATCCATCCTTCATGCCCAAGGTGGTATCCAGTGTGGCTCTTAATCAGTCAATTCATTTGCCAACCTTCTTTCCCAATCCACAGTACAAAGGGGAACGGATACTGCACTCCTTAGATGTGCACAGATTCTACTTGGACAGGTCTAAACCTCAAAGGAAATCTGAACAACTGCTGGTAGCATTTGCTGCAGGGGCAGAGGGGAAGGCTATTTCAAAGCAAACCATTTCTAAATGGATAAGCCATTGCATTCATTTCTGCTATAAGCACCATGGAAAACCTATCCCCGAGAGGATCAGACCTCACTCCACCAGGGCTGCATCTACTTCTACAGCCTTTCTCAGAGGCGTCCCTACTAGGGACTTCCTAGAAGCTGCTACCTGGAGTTCTGTACATACTTTCACCAAGCATTATCATTTGCCAATTTTCTCTAAATCTAGAGCTGGCTTTGCCACTGCAGTTTTGCAGGGCCTTATAGCTGGCCCTAATGCTATCTAAACTCCTCCTCCCAACCATAGCTTTGGGAATCTACCCAAATGTAATGACTGCAACAGTGAAACATGAAGAACATAGTACAGTTGTGTACACTTACCATAAATGTAGATATTCGAGTGTATTCACTGTTGCAGTCCTGGTTACCCTCCCTCCAGCCCCCTAACGTCTTTTGGCTGTACCTTTACTATGCTTAAAAGCCTTTTTGGTGTATTTGCTTTTTTGTTGGAGGTATATCTTTGTGTTTTTATGTTTAATTGCTTCCCATTAGGGGGGCACCTGACAATCTGTGGCAAGAAAAACTGATGTAATGGCATCGGCTGCATGTTTTATACCCCTGACGACCTGACGTGATGGAAGAAGGGACAGCAACCAATGCAGGACCCAAGACTTTGTTAATCAGGCTGGCTCAGGGCAACCTCCAAGCAGATTACCCAAATGTAATGACTGCAACAGTGAATACACTCGAACATCTACATTTATGTTAAGGGTACACAACTGTACTTTACTTCTTTTATCACATTGGCTAATGTCCTGTTCACCAATGTGTATCTTTGTCAGCAGTTTTGCTCGACACTGAGGGCAGGAGGCATCAATTTCCAGTTTGAGCACCGTATTGATATAAGATTTGCAAAAGTTACTCCCACATTCCAAGGTCACAGGATGATCAAAGAGCTCCAGGCACACGGAGCAGGTTAGCTTTTCAGTAAAATTATGTTTTACTCTTCCTGATGTTATTGTCTCCATTTTAGCATCCAGTCACAAGTAATCAGGTCGTTGTTACAGTACAATGGAAAATCATGGGTAAATTCAGTTTTTTTGTAGAAGGGAGGGGGGAGTATCTTCAGAGTTACTAAAACAGGGAGGTGGAACTGTGACAGTAGGGTGGAGTGAAATGGAAGAGCCATTCTTCTTAGTAAATAAAACAAGACAGGTTAAACTCAAGTCCTCCTTTACAGGATATACGCGTATCATTAAACAGCTGATTGAAAGAAAAAAAAGAAAATAAGAAAACCTCAGAAGAGCTATTGACGGTCATATCGTAAAACAATTGTAATAGAAGGGCAGGGCTCAGGGGAAGAGGTGGATCTGACAGTGACATTTTTTTTATCAACTCATTCATCAGAAAAGTTAGCCTGCTGTGCCTGAAAATACTGACTTTGGATGACACTGACATTTAACTAAGTATATGTATGCCTTACACTTTCCCTGTCTCTTACTTACTGCCGCCAGCATTCAGGGTCACAACTGTTGCTGTAAATTCTTTTCCGTTAAACCATTTGTTGACTGAGACTAAAAATAAAAAAAAAGAAATCGGGGAATTGAAGAGGCCACTTGGAAATTTGTGACACCCCATTATTTTACCATCAAAACTGATAAATACCGAGGAATTTGGTACAGTTCAGAGGTATGTATGGGATCTTTTACATGCACTTGAGCTACCAGCAATTGAAGCAGATGGGACCCTGGTTTAAAGTCTGAAACGAAAGCACACACACACACACACACACACACACACACACACACACACACACACACACACACACACACACACACACACACACACACACACACCAGTGCAGTACACCCCTTATGCTGCTCTGTAGTGTTAGTAATCAATCTGCCTTATGTAGTAAAATAATTCAGGCTTCTGTACCAAAGGTGAGTGGGCTACCTGTTGTGCCCCTGACATTACTTTCAGGTTCACTTAGAGAAGTTTGTTTTCTGTGTGAGAAAATGTCACATCATATGAATGGTTGTTGATTTGAATTAAAAATGCTGTAGAAAATACTATAAAATTGGCTGTGTCAAATGAATGTGCCGAAGAAATGGTGGTAAGAGGAATATAAGTGATAAATATACTCAAGGATTCATAGAGAACCCCAACATTAGCAGTAAGAGTTATGGCAGAAAGGGACTGTTTACATAATGCATAAATTTGTGGTTCAGAGACTTGTTAGCTGCAATGAACATAGACATAATTATCAGCAAATCTGCATGTCTCTTACTCTCGCCATTAACTACTTTCCTGTGGTAGTTAATGCTGGCAGCCCATCCATGTATTGTATTTGCACAGGAGTCCCCTCATTCATTCTCCCACACACACCACATACTTCTTACCTGCCTCTTAGTTGACAGAATGCTCCCGATATCTCTTTGTGCTTTCATCCTTACCTTTTAAATCACAAATCCTTACAGTCAGTCAAAAATGCCAGATGTTTCATTATTCTTAGTGTCCGTAAAGTGCACCATGATGCTAGACCTGTTGCTCTTAACTTTTCAATTGAGTCCCAATAGTAGTTTAAATATTTTCCCTGGCATAATCCGATGTTGTTTCTGGCTTGGTACTGAAGCCTCCCCTCACACAGACACCCTTCCATTACTCTCAGCTGTCTGCCCCTGATTGGAAAAGAATCTTCTGCTATTGCTGTTATAGGTACCCTTTCCCTCGTAACTCATTGAATCTTGCCAGACATTAGCAGATTTCTAGTTCTTATTATGTAACAAAAACCTTGTCTACACTAAATGATTAGTGAGCATTGAGAGTTAATGCTGCTGCTTTCTGTGTCAAGGGTGCAGGGTTTGAAACTCTTCCTTCCTTTTTATTTTAGATATTTTTAAAGGACTTTGTAAATATTTTCAAGGAACTATGGTGTCTACTGGTAGCACAAAAGACTAATATTGTCACTATATAGAGTAGTGGCTACTGTTCCCCTTGGCCCACATCTTTCATGCTGCCAATTTTTTTTTTAAGGCACACTGTAAAGACTTATCCCTTGTCTCATGTGCCTTTCATGTTGCAGGGTTTGCTTGCTAGTCGTTGGGTTTTGTGCTGTTATGACAGCCCCTCCATCACACACACACACACACACACACACACACACACACACACACACACACACACACACACACACACACACACACCCACCCCTCCCTCCTCCATTGCACTCATGGACATTCACACATAGACATACACTCAGACAGAACAGAAAGACACAAACCTACCCTACCCCAAACTAACCTCTCTACCATGACTTCCATGCACACGCACACACACACATACATGCACTCACCCTTCAGCACTACCTGTCCACCAAACTCCATGGCTCTTACCTGTACTGCAGTAGTTGTACATGAGCTTTTGGCCATGTTCATTAACATGGGCAGCCAGTGTTACTTAAGCAGTTCCTTAACCAGCTGAGTAATTCTCTGGATCACTGAATGGCATATGTGCCTTACTGCAGGCATTTCCAGGAGACAGCACATGGTTAATTAGCACAGGCTGTTCCCCTAGAATGCCTAGTTAGCATTTAGCATGGTCACAGAGATATTCCCTCCACAGTGCTATGTATCTTTGTGTTAAAGTACCATCTTAGGCCTGTTTCTAAAATGGAAATTGTTACAGCAAGGTGTACACTTTTTGGTAACCTTGCGGAATTCCTGCCCATTATGTCTAATATGAAGTAGAAGTTTGCTGTGGTTTCTGCAGATAGTAATGTTGAGTTAGTAGGCTAGATATAATGTAGAATTTGAAAAAGGTGATTTAACAAATTATCATTTGCATAATATGATTTAAAACAAATGCAGAGTTATCTAAGAAAACAATTCACTACGAGGGCCTAGTGAAAACCAACTCAAAACTAAATAAAATTCACTAAAACTCACTGACGAACAATTGCTTTAGCATAAAATAGTTTAATCTCCGCTTTCATTAAAACTTCATCAGAAAAATAAGAACACAACTCACATTCACATTTATGTACTATTTGTTCAACAAGCATGTGATCAATCAACAATAATAAAAATTTAAAGACATATTGCCCTATGACATTAAAAACCTTTTAGCTTCCTATTTTCTAAAAAAACATTTTATATCAGTGTGCTCATTTAAGCCAGGAGAAACATCAGCCCCCAGCTTAATCTGCCAACTCACTTCCCTAGTTTCTAACTGTTTTTTGAAACTACCTCCTCTTTTGTCTAAGCTAACCTGTTCAAGCACAGTAAAAAGAAACTTATTAAAATTATTACATGTCTTAGAATGTTTAAACAGGGCATTATTTTCATCCTTTCTTTTTATAGCCCTCAAATGTTCTTGTATTCTACCCCGTAACCGTCTAGTAGTCATACCTACATAAAACGATTCACAGGAAGAACACAGAGCAAGGTAAATGACACCTATAGAGCCACATCCACGCCTTCATTTGAAATAAACAGTGTAGTTTAAATGGGATAATACTACAAAAGAACTTTCAAAAATATATCTACAACAGGTACAACTATTACATTTATAAGTACCTTTATTCTTATTTGTAGTAGTATTATTAATACTAATATTATTACCACTTGTATTCTTACCTCTATGTAGAAGTTGTTTCATACTACAAACGTTTGTGTTCACGAATAGTGGGGTATTACCTAACACTTGTCCTATCTCTTTATGACCACTGATAATTCTCCAGTTATGTTTATTTATATTTTTAATGCTTGTGCTGTCCACAGACATCGCCAGGCAATAACGTGGTAGCTCACTGAGAGTCTTTAAGACTTCCTTGGACCTAGCTTGAAAACCTACTCTCAAAATAGGTGAAAAATTATAATTTCTCTTAGTAATAATTTCTACAGCTGTATTCTCTAATAAATTAGCTGGATAGCCTCTATCTATAAATAACCTAATAATATACTCGACTTCTTCTCTAAACTTCATATCATCACTGATCATATGTGATTCCCTAATTAGTTGTCCTCTAAGAGTATTCCATTTTATATAGTTTGGATGATTACTTGACCAGTGCAAGTAATTATTAGAAAAGGTGCTTTTTCTAAATATATTACTACTAAAACAATTAGTCATAGGCTCCCACTTTAATTGAATATCCAATAAATGAATTTCATGTCCAGAGCTACCCAAAGTAAATATCAAAAAATCAGATGTCTTATTGAGATGTTCCAAAAACATGTCAACATCAATGTTACCCTTAATAATAAAACAGAGGTAATCAAAAAACCTATTATAAAATAGTATATCATTATACTCAGATATTGTAGGCAAAATGTCACGCTCCACCATCCCCGAACAAGGTTCGCAAATGCAGGGGCAACACTTGCCCCCATTGCTACACCCTTCTTTTGTTTGTAGTATTTGTTTTCAAACATAAAAAAATTATTACATAAAACTAGATCTGACAATGTGCAATTAACATGAATTTGATCAACAGACATTGCTCCAAACGTTCTTAAAAATTCTCTAATATATTTAATCCCTAATTGAATAGGTATAGACGTAAATAGAAGAACTGTATCTACAATAATCATAGTAAACATTCATTTACACCAGAATTTTTTTAACTGAAACCTTCTAACATGATCTAAAAAATCCCAGGAATCACAACAGTATGAAGGCAAACATTGCATTAGTGGGTTCAAGACAGTATCTAAATAAATAGACATCCCTTCTGTAATACTACCTGAGGCTGAGGCAGATACAATAGGCCTAAACAGGGGTGGGGGGGGGGTTGGAATACTTGGATGTTTCATATAGAAGAAGTTATATAGGTTTACATCAATTTCTTTATTTAACAACATGTCATCCAATATTGAATGAATATATTTGTACCTGAGATGTATATCATATAAAAAAAAAATCCTCATACTCTTCAATATTACTTAACATATCTTCCATACTGAAAATATAATCAACTTTATTCATAATTACCAAACCACCCCCCTTATCGGCTTTCATAACTCTAAGCGTTTTTACATCACAAACTTCTTTTAATGCAATGCATTCATCAGCATTTAAATTATAATATGATTGCACAACTTTGTTATTAATTAAGGATCTAATATTTCTTTCACAAAATGCCTCAGATTGCTTAATCGTGAAATGTAAAAAAGGATTAAAAGTAGATGGTCTACTTAAATTTTTTCCAATAAAGAGTCATGAAATATAAGCGCCAAATTCAACTTCCTGTTATACTGTTTGAGCTGTAAAATAGTTTGAGTTAGATTTGACCTGTGGCTTGGGATGAATCCCAAACCAAACTTCAGTAGCTTATTATGACATTCATTCAAAGCAAAATTACTAAGATTAAATATTTTAGTCTTTTCCACAATTCCTTCTATTATTTTGTCTTTGCCTTATTCCATGTCCGTATTTTGTTCTGCCCTTCTGAAAGTGTTTGTTTGCTCGTCATCGAGATCTCTGAGTTTTTTAAGTTTTTTGACTGCTCAGAAGTTTCCGATACCAGAGTCTCAGCATCATCTACTTGAACAACAAAATTATTAACCACATTAGTTGAATTAACTAGTTTCAGAAACTCTGTATCGTACGCACTACTGTGATTTCTCTTGTTCCATCCATACTGCTTCTGAGCCCAAACATTACTACCACCTCTATATATTGACGTCGGAGTCTTCCTAGACCATGATTGGTTGAACTGCTTCGTAGTCATAGTAGTATTATTGAAAGAATGAAATTGAAAGACTTTGAAATTGTATGGTTTAAATGCCTTATTTACATGAACTGCAGGCGTAACATAGACTGTATGATCTCGTTCTAATTTCTTTATTTTACGTGTTGCCACAGTTTTTTCATAACAATCAACAGCCATAAGCATTTGATCGTACTGAACTTTACCTTCACATGAATGGGAAAAAAATTTACTGTAATTCAGCATCCCAGTCTTCAAGCTGAACCCGCAGTGTACTAAGTAAATCATTATTCTTTTTAATAATAAGTTTCAGAAATTCCAAGCCAACATTATTAAAAAATTGAACCAGTTCTAAAAAGAAAGGATCATCACTATTAACACCGTTCGGCACCTTAAATATACATAGTCCCTTCGGAACCACTCTTGCCTTGATGCAACAGTCAAAATATTGATTTTCTAAAATAATTGCACAATATCTTTTCAGATTTTTCTCCATCTTCACAAACATTTCATCCACATTAATGGAAATGGGCTCATCAGTATTGTCCACTGCTTCGCTAGCCATATTAAAGGGATTGTATTCCGATTCCAATATAGAGTGAACATCTTGATAAGTACCACCAGATGCTTTGTTACCTATAACTGTGTTCTTATTAGGAAAATTCCTCACTGTTTCAATATCATCTATTGAATCACTAGATAACTCTGAATAGCTGCCCTTTCGATCACCTAAAATGTTTTTAATGTGTAGGACAATATGTCTTTAAATTTTTATTATTGTTGATTGATCACCTGCTTATTGAACAAATAGTTTATAATTGTGAATGTGAGTTGTGTTCTTATTTTTCTGATGAAGTTTTAACGAAAGCAGAGATTAAACTATTTTACACTAAAGCAATTGTTCGTAATTGCAGAGTTATCTTTGTCACCTGTAAAGTGACAGGTTAAAGCTTAACATGGAATATGAGATGAGCATCATTGTATTAATTTATCTGTTTATTTAAGTTTAACCAGTAAATCAGCTGGTCCAAGGACATTGTTCAGTTTTTTTCTGGGCCAAGAGGCAGGTAATGCAGACTGCAGTATGAGAGTTTGCAGACAGTAATATACAGCAGTGTGTAAATTAAGTACTTTTGCATTATAAGTGTATATTCACAAATACATGAATTTCCACTGAATATCACAAAACTTTTTTCAGGGAAACTGGCTTTGTTATTAAACATGTTTACAGGGGAGCTGTCTGTCCTGAGTAGCATTAATGTGCCAGCAACCTGTAATGGTAAAACAGGTTAGATTTGTTTGTGCTAGAAAGAGGTGAGGCAAGATTGTATGGAAGATTGTGGTTAGGAAAAAATAAACTGAACTGGCATTCTGTTAAGACACTACAAACAGCATTACAACATTGTGGTGGTAGAGTGCTTCAGCCAGTTTTGCACTCTGTGTGTGCTGTAAACTGTAGTAATTGCTTACTACATTGTAGCAAGCAGTTTGCTACAGTTAAAAAAAAAAAAAAACTGAGTGCCTTACACTCTGTGCAGGCAGGATGTAAACTGTAGCAACTGTTTGCTACTTTTGTAGCAAGCAGATTGTTACAGTTTAAAAGAAGAAACTTTTTTTTTCAGTAACATGATTGGAAGGAGTGTCAGGGACAGGGCACAAAATTGGGACCTGAATCACTGGGGCAGGTGGGGGGGGGGGGCATATCATGCATCTGGCTACCTGGTAGGTGTGTCAGAAGATGCAGCAGTTATTTTACTTTTTATTTTTTTGCTGTGCAGTTGTACAGCTAAGGGGTAGGGTGTTGATCTGTGAAACTGGCACAGGGAGCTAGTTGAGTCAGCTATGCTTCTGGCTTCAGCTAACACTGTTGTACCTGTTGGCTGATGTCAGAGTGTTTTTTTTGTTATGAAATGAGAATGTTGCAAGGCATAACTGCTAGTGATGAACTAGATGAAAATGCTATTTCAAAGTTTTGTTAGGTTTGTATAGCATAATACATACTTTAGTCCCAGATTGAGCAGGAGATTTAGGGACTGCTCATTTAGCAGAAAAAGTCCAAGATCTTGTGTGATACCTGATACAGTTGAATCTCCAGGTAGTTGCAAGGTAAGGTTTTTTTTTAACTTATAACAATTCTGATCAAAAGCTGGGACCTTGAGTTGTAAGATGTGTTGGGTTTATGATCTAATAGTTCAAGAATGAGCATACCACTGACATGACTCTGGCAAAAACAGATGTATGCTGTGTGAGGAGTTATTTTCCGTTAATCCTAAGTGGACTCTAATGGTCAGAGTATACTGCTATCATAGCCAGGGTTTGCAGTGCCTTCCCATACTGTAGTCACACTCCCTTGCACACCTCTAATAAAGACTACCACAAATGACTTCACATGAACCAGACACAAGCTCTCAGTCCAGAATGCTTCCTGTAGGTGCATTCTGCCCTCCAGTAGATGTCCATTTTAGTAGGCCAGACTGCCTCCAACCAGATGGACAGGTGGCATCAACACTTCACTCCCACCCCTCTCAGCTTCTCCTGTGTTTGGACTATTAATTTATTTCTAATCATAGCCATGGCTTTATCACTGCAAAAGTAATGGAGGACAGAGACCCAAAATCAGGGACAATTTTTTAATATTATCCTAATTCACAATAAAATTAATACAACAACATGTTTTGTATTAATATGCATTTTCTGAGAGATTAGAACTGTGAAACATTAAGGCCTAGTGTTTTTGGCTAACTCAGTGATTTGCCAGAGAATCAAAAATTTTACGGGGGACATGTCAAAAATGAGGCAAAATCAGGGGCATTCTGTAAAATTCCAGACATTTGAGAAGTACGTATGTACTGAACATCAAAGCAGCAGTGAATTTCTGTGCCTTCATATCTGTATCATCAGTTTGAAATTTAATATAATTATTTTAAATGTTGTTATTCTAGATGTAGAGCCCTTATGGGTATTTTTAATTTTAATTATTAGGGGGTAATGTTTAAAGTGAAATTACTTGTCATTGGGCCATAATATTGTTACGTTTAGAGTTAGGCTAGAGTGGTGATACACATGTAGGGAATTCTGTTTAGTTTGTCAAGTGCTGCATAACATGTATAACCGTAAGAGTGAATGTTTTTCGATTGCTTGTTAGATGCTTGCATTTGATCTGTTTACACTGATACCATTTCCTCCAAGGTTATGCGACTTCAGAGTGCGAATAATGTTGTGGGCGACCTGCCATCCTACAAAAATGCATTATTTTGCTTTTTTTTTGTTTCATGGTCAAGTCTCCAGTGCTCAGGCTGTGTTTTTATTGTTAAGATTGTTCATGTTTTGCATGATTGCAGTCATGAGTAGATTCTAAGCATGGGACTTAAGGTGAGAGAGATCATCGAGAAGAACGTAAGTGTGATAACTTGCTGAAAAGGGTGGGGGATTTTTCGATGTCTTATATCAGCACCTACAACCTCTGTGATAAAGCAGTTGAGGGAGGTGTGGGTGATGTTGAAAATGAAAAAAGGATATAGCACAGTATACAAAGGTTGAATGTGTTAATGATGTGGGGGGAAAATATATAAGAAATTCAAGAAATAAAATTGTTGAAAGCAGTTAAATTATTAACTTATTGACACTGGGTATTTGAGACAATATACCATTATGTGGGAGGGTAGGCATTAGGAAAATATGCTTTTAAGCATAGGGTGAAATGGTTAAGTGCCCGCAGGCAACAAAAAGCTTGTAGGTGTATTGATAAAGTATTTGAGGAACACTTTTCAGAAATTGGGGTGAAGTTACAGGCTTTATCAGTAGATGGACATGAGCGGAGTGAAGATCTTAGAGACACTAACATGGTTACATTAAACAGGACATCTGAGACACCTAAACTGAAACAGGAATCAGAAACAGAGCAAGAGAGAAGGATAAACTAGGTTAGTTGGAAATCATTTTAGGTTTTATAGGAAAAAGGTTTAAAGTGTTCTGACTTATTTATTTTTTTAGCAGGTACAATAGTTTAAAGGATCTATATGCTTGTCACACCTATTTAAGTTGAAAATGGAAGAAAAAGAATGTCTTGAAAACTGGAGCCCTTTGTTTTAAGTTAGTACTGTTTTTAGGCTTAAATGTAAATTTTTGGTGGCTTTTTGGGGAGTACAAACAAGAAGATGAATTAAATAAGAATACTTTGTGTTTATTTTGTATGTATGAGAATTATGTTTTAGTTTAATAGAAAATGTTAGGGGGAGGTACTTCTGGTGCAGGGTATGTAAGAGATGTGCCACGTTTTTTTATGTGTAGATGTGTTTTGGCACAGAAGTAGGCAATGACTGACAGAAATGTTGAAATGTTATTGTGAAGTTTCCTTAGAATAAAGGTATTAGTAGAGATAGCTTGAAGGGGTGAGAGAGTAGCTGAAGGTAAATGAGTTAGGACAGACTTAATTATGAAAAAGTTCAGATCATATAGACAAACTTGAGAGGCAAACCAAGGCAGGCAGAATAATTGCAGTGTGCTTTGATTAATTGAAGGGGATAATTAAGGATTTGATAAAGAGTATTTATTGTCTTTTATTTACCAGGATGGTCCAACTGAGCGCTCAAGGCCATTTTCAGTAGAGGCCCTGGGAAAATGCTGCAATATGTATATTTAGCTCTGACTGAAAATGTATGAAATGTTTTGTGTTAAATTTAGTTAATTATTTATCAAAGTGTCTTTGCCCTGAAAATTGAGAGAGTAAATTGTTGGATAGCACGTGGTTAGCATTGCTGACTGACTTGTCTTTTGTGTGTAGTCTGTATATCCTCACTGGGTCCTTGTGAGGTTTTGTTGGGTGCTTCATTTTCCTCTGACATACCAAAAACATGCCTTAGTTGGAGTGGTGATCTTACAAATTGCCATCAGGCATTAATGCCGTTGTGTGAGATTTTGTGCATGGGTGCACAAGCGTCATGCCTTGTGATAAACTGGGATTCTAGCTAGGATTAGTTTCCCTGCTTTGCACCCATTGGGTGACGGGATACGCTCTGTCATCCCCATGAACTTAAATTGGTTAAGTGAATATTCAGATAGCAATAGATCATTTTCCGTTGATACCTTTTGAGATTCCTGTTTAAAATTATGAGGAGTAGGTGGTTTGGTGTCTTATTTTGGTGAACAAAACAATGGAACTTTTTTTTTGTTAGTAATGACTGTATGCTATGATCTTCATTTCTTGGTCACCAGGTTGCAGCTTTAGTAACCAAGGTATAGCCCCTCCTTCCTCCACCATGGGTAAACCGAGCTGAACAATGTTTTTCTTTCTTTTACATATTAAGGTCGCAGCTGTTACATGGTTAAAGAAATTCCTGTTGTAGGAGACTTGTGCAGTTTCTATTTGCAGAGTGCTGGATGAGGTGAAAAATGAGGATAAATGAAAAAGATGCATTGAACTGTGAGAGAATATGGAAAGATTCAAAAGAAAAAGAGAGGATTGAATTTTGCAGTTTTAAGAAGTGAATATAAGGTAACCATTTCAAATGTCAGGACCTGCTAGAGCTAGTCCTGAAACATGGAGACTGAGTGGCTGAAAGAAAGGTCTTGCATGTACTAAGCCTGAGATTTCCAATCCACAGCATATTCCCTTTTCTCCAAGGTATGGCAGTCTTGGAGTAGGTATATATATGTTTGGGGGTGTGGGAGGGATTGCCCCCACTCTCTTCAAAAAAGAAATGCAAAGGAGATGAGCGATGCTGGAGATTCTCACTTCTCCCATAGTTTCGGTCTTTTTTTTGGCTTGTCAGCGGTCTGCATTTTGAGTGCCAACTTTTCATTAGGGAGCCAGACTATAGCTGTAAATTCAGCTGTGTCATAAAAAGGATGCAGCATTTGCCCAGTAGTGAAAAATAGTGTTGCAGAAAGAAAGGGTAAGGTCATCGATCAATTAGGATTTACTGTTGAAATGCAGAAAGCACTTCTGTTGTTTGATTAAATAAATAAAATATAATGTCAGACCCACAAGATTAAATAAACGATATATAAAGTCAGATCCTCAATCCCGATGCCTACACAGTTTGGACCGTCAGTTCACCAGCGTCTGCATTCAACATAATTCGACATAGCTTTAGGTGTCATCAGTCACCCAAGCTATGCAGCATCACCTATTTATTTATTTATGTATTTTACATTTGTTAACTGGGAAATTCCGACTGGACCAGGTCCATTTTCAGCTGAGGCCGGGGGAGAAAAGATCCAGCATCAAGTTATACAAATACAGTACATCCAGCATAATACACAAAACAGATTACATCATGTATGCTGAGCATAGTAAAACAAGAAATTATTAAAACGCTTCAGGTAAAAGAAGATATAGAACATAGGTAAAAGACAATGTCAATTATACATTAGTAAGAGAAGACAATATATCAAGTAAAATTCTAATAGACATACTGCTGCAAAACGATACAGGAAAGAAGTAAACAAACAAAATCCAGACCCTCGAAACCAATAAGGACTTGTTCAGTGACTAGCCACTAACTTGTTCAGTGACTCTAACTTTTCCGATGATTTATTGGGCTTATTTGACCGTCAAGGGATAGAGCTACTGGAACTTATGATTAAACATTACAACATTTATATAGGGGGCCTACTTGCAGAGACTGAAAAACTTGATTGTACTATCAAGAATGACATTAATTTCCTACGCTATAAATACGACTATGACCGCATCTTTACAAGCATAGATGCACTTATGGTGAAACTGAAATTTAATAAATCTAAAAAATTGGGGAGGGATAGGCAGGCCTACCATAAAGGCCTCGCTTACCCTAACCTTTGCAGACAGATGTCTAACGCGGTGAAACCAAATGGTGTAACTGAAGATGATGACAGTAATAATATCCCTATGGATATACCTGACAGTAACTTGGATGATGACAATACTGACGATAGGTGTGGTGATCGAGCCAACCCAAACCAGGGGTTACGGAGGAGCAGTAGGATCAAGTCTCATCACAAGAACAATCAAGGCAATTCCAACAACAAGGGATATCAAAGGCCTTTTTTAGGAGGGAAGAGCAACAATGCTCAAAATCGACGGTACAAGAACAAATAATACCTTCTATAGGATCAGGGATCTTATATGGTCCTATACCTATAGACATGACTCTTGCTAATAGTTGTGATGAAGAGTTACCAACCTCTTCAGAAAAGCCTACCATTTTAACAAATGAGGAAGGGACTTCAAAGTATATGTTGATCAAGTTTTAAAGAAAATGGAAGACAAGGCTAAGTCTATGCAGACTGTTAAAGATTTTTTGCAGGTTCAACCTCCAAAGTTTAGTAGAAATTGGCCTACTAAGGGGTGGACATATCCTTCTTATGATTCCCAGTCTAGGGGTAGATCTAGATGTGGTAGGGGCAGAGCTCAGGGCTCTTTCAGGCCTAGAACAGGGAGTTCTCCTGCACAGTCTTCAGGTGAGGGCAGGGGTCAGTCCTTTCGTAAACAGACCCAATGACCTACCTTTTCAGCTGCCAGAGCCTTCTCGTCTGGCAGCACCTTTGGGAGGAAGGTTGGCGCTTTTCAAAGAAAATTGGAGTTTAATTACCCAAGACAGATGGGTATTGGATATCATACACCACGGTTACAGGTTTTATTTCCATACCTTGCCTCCTTTCAAGGGCATGCCAGACGTTCCTCCTCAACAAAGAATAGAGGCTCACAAGCAAATTTCTCTGCTACTCCAAATAGGGGCCATACAGCCGGTCCCTATGCCAGAAGTGGGCCTAGGATTTTATTCTCGCCTGTTCCTAGTACCAAAGAAGGGGAACACGTGGAGACCAATTCTGGATTTATCTATCCTCAACACTTATCTGGACATTCCCAAGTTCAAAATGTTGACGTTACAGCAGCTTTTACCTCTGCTGGGCAAAGATCATTGGATGGTAACTTTGGATCTCAAGGAGGCTTACCTTCATGTTCCTGTCAGACTAAGTTGCAGGAAGTATCTGCGCTGAGCTGGGACTTCTCACTATCAGTTCTCTGCATTGCCCTTTGGCTTATCTACTGCGCCCAGAGTGTTCACGAAAGTTCTGGCTCCAGTGATAGCTTTCTACAGGCTAAAAGGAATTCAGATCTATCCTTATTTGGACGATTGCCTGATTCTGGCTCAAGGAAGGGACGAGCTTCTTCATCATTTGGAATATGTGATAGCAGTGCTAAGATGCCTGGGGTATTCTGTGAACAAATAAAGTCCAGTCTAGTACCCTCTCAGGACATGTGCTTTCTGGGTGTAAGACTGAATACAGCATCCCAGATGGCCTTTTTAACCCCGGACAAACAAGAGAATCTTTCCCTTTACTTCCATCAACTATCTCATCAGTCCGGGCTGACTGCAAGGACAGTCCTTCAAGCCTTAGGGTTCATGGCATCTTGTATTCTGGTGCTTCCCAATGCCAAACTGCATATGAGGAAGCTACAATGGTATCTCAAAATGTATGGACACAGCACTGCCAGGATCTGGACACTGTCATTCAAATAATACCTTGCATTCAAAAGGAATTTTTGTGGTGGGCTCAGGAATGTCACCTAAACAAGGGACTCTCTGTGACCCGGCCAGAGGCGAAGTCAGATTTTAACGGCAGATGCCTCAGACAAAGCTTGGGGAGCTCATCTAAATGGAAAGTGGATACAAGACAAGTGGCCTGCCAGACTACAACATCTACATATCAACTTGAAGGAGATGTTAGCAGTCCAGTTTGCATTAATAGCTTTCAAGGATTTACTTCTTCCAGGGCAGGTGTTGATTCTAACAGACAACACAACTGTCATGTGGTACATCAACAAGCAAGGGGGAACACATTCTTACCCTCTATGCAGGCAAGCAATGATTTTGTGGGAGACTGCTCTCAGTTTACAGCTCAATCTTCAGGCAAGGTTTCTGCCGAGCACAGAACTCCTTAGCAGATGTGTTGAGCAGACCATTATGGATCCCCACTAGTGGAAATTGGATCCTCATGTATTTCAGAAATTGACAGTGTCATGGGGAACTCCAGACATAGATCTGTTCGCTTCTCCACTAAACCACCAGCTGCCAAAGTTTTGCACTAAAGGTTTCATCCCACAGCTTGGAAAGTGGATGCTCTTTCCTTCAGTTGGAGCAATCTTCATGTGTATGCCTTTCCGCCTCTGCCTCTCCTCCCAAAGGTACTACTAAAGGCCAGACAAGACAAGCCAAGGATGATTTTGATAGCTCCAGATTGGCCTCGACAGCATTGGTACCCATTACTGAGAAACCTGGTGGAAGCCTCCATGGCCTTTGCCTTCGATTCCACACCTATTGTCTCAGGAGGACAGTCATTTGCTCAATGTCAAGCTTCACTCTCTGCACCTAACAGCCTGGCATATTCTGTTTTGAACCATAGTGGGCCTCCACTTCCACAGCAAGTTTTGAATGTTATTTTGGAAGCTAGAAGGCCTAGTACAAGGAAAGTGTACGCAGATAAATGGAAGAGATTTTTATTTTGGAGTGCAGCAAAGGATTTTGATGTTTCTGAGCCTAATTTAAGTGTGGCTCTTCAATATCTTACTGAGTTACTGGACAAAGGTTTGTCCTTCTCTTCTATTAAGGTTCATGCTGCAGCAATTTCGCTCACTATGATTGTGACCCACCATTGTTTTCTCATCCTTTGTTCAAGCAATTTCTTAGAGGGGCAAAGAATATAAGACCCCACGAAGAGCTCCTACTCCTGCTTGGGATCTCAATTTTGTGTTGGAGAAACTCACTCTACAACCTTTTGAGCCTGCAGCTACTACTGAATTAAAGTTTTTATCATGGAAGACTGCTTTTTTGTTGGCTATTACCTCTGCAAGAAGGGTTTCTGAGTTGCAGGCCCTTATGGCGGTTGAGCCTTTCTTAATTTTCCATAAGGATAGGGTATCTTTACGTACTAATCCTTCCTTTATGCCTAAAGTGGTTTCTAGTGTGGCTTTAAACCAAACTATTCATTTGCCTACTTTTTATGCAAATCCCCAAAATAATGGCGAAAAGATTTTGCACACTTTAGATGTACACAGGCAGTTGCGATATTATTTGGACAGAACTAAAGGGTTCAGGCAGTCTCAGCAGTTATTTGTTTCTTTTGCTTTGAGTTCTCAGGGCAAGCCTGTGTCAAAACAAACTATTTCTAAGTGGATTGGGTTTTGCATTGCTTTCTGTTATTCCCATCATGGCAAGGAGATTCCAGCTGGGATTAGGCCTCATTCCACTAGGGCTACTGCCACTTGACAGCTTTTTGAGGGGTGGCAACTAAGGATATTTTGGAGGCAGCTACTTGGAGTTCAGTGCATACTTTTTCTAGGCATTATCACCTACCACTTTACTCTAAATCCAGGGCTGGTTTTGCCACTGCTGTTTTGCAGGGCATTTTGGCAGCTCCTGCTTCCTTATAGTTTGGCCATCCTCCCTTACCTCTGCTTTGGGATTCTACCCAAGTGTAAGGACTGCAGCAATGTGAGATGAAGAACATAGTACAGTTTTGTACCTACCATAAATGTAGATGTTCGAAGATCCACATTGCTGCAGTCCAATTTACCCTCCCTCCTTCCCCTCTGAACTTAGAGGCGGTTGTGTGGGTTGGATTGTCAATATGGGGTATATTGTATGTATTGTATATATTGTACATATTTTTAGTGCTAGGATGGTTGGTTGGTTGTTTGCTGTCTTTTGGTTTTGACCTTTATTTTTAGGGTCTTCTGACATCTGGGGCAAGAAAAGACTGAGGATATGACATCGGTCATGCGCATTTGTACCCTGACGTCCTGATGTCAGTCAAATGCGCCTTGACTGACGTCAGCCTTATACTTTGATATTCGGGCCGACCGAGGACAGCGGACTACCCAAGTGTAAGGACTGCAGCAATGTGGATCTTCGAACATCTACATTTATGGTAGGTACAAAACTGTACTTTTTTCTTTCTTTTACATATTAAGGTCGCAGCTGTTACATGGTTAAAGAAATTCCTGTTGTAGGAGACTTGTGCAGTTTCTATTTGCAGAGTGTTGGATGAGGTGAAAAATGAGGATAAATGAAAAAGATGCATTGAACTGTGAGAGAATATGGAAAGATTCAAAAGAAAAAGAGAGGATTGAATTTTGCAGTTTTAAGAAGTGAATATAAGGTAACCATTTCAAATGTCAGGACCTGCTAGAGCTAGTCCTGAAACATGGAGACTGAGTGGCTGAAAGAAAGGTCTTGCATGTACTAAGCCTGAGATTTCCAATCCACAGCATATTCCTTTTTCTCCAAGGTATGGCAGTCTTGGAGTAGGTATATATATGTTTGGGGGTGTGGGAGGGATTGCCCCCACTCTCCTCAAAAAAGAAATGCAAAGGAGAAGAGCGATGCTGGAGATTCTCACTTCTCCCATAGTTTCGGTCTTTTTTTTGGCTTGTCAGCGGTCTGCATTTTGAGTGCCAACTTTTCATTAGGGAGCCAGACTATAGCTGTAAATTCAGCTGTGTCATAAAAAGGATGCAGCATTTGCCCAGTAGTGAAAAATAGTGTTGCAGAAAGCACTTCTGTTGTTTGATTAAATAAACAAAATATAATGTCAGACCCACAAGATTAAATAAACGATATATAAAGTCGGATCCTCAATCCCGATGCCTACACAGTTTGGACCGTCAGTTCACCAGCGTCTGCATTCAGCGTAATTTGACATAGCTTTAGGTGTCATCAGTCACCCAAGCTATGCAGCATCACCTATTTATTTATTTATGTATTTTACATTTGTTAACCAGGAAATTCCGACTGGACCAGGTCCATTTTCAGCTGAGGCCGGGGGAGAAAAGATCCAGCATCAAGTTATACAAATACAGTACATCCAGCATAATACACAAAACAGATTACATCATGTATGCTGAGCATAGTAATATAACAAGAAATTATTAAAACGCTTCAGGTAAAAGAAGATATAGAACATAGGTAAAAGACAATGTCAATTATACATTAGTAAGAGAAGACAATATATCAAGTAAGATTCTACAGTTAAAAGTACCCTTTCAGATGACCAAGCCTATAGGGGATCAGAGGTCCGGCATGTGATCAGAGAGGAGTTTGGGGAGATAATAGCAGTGTGGGTTAGGTTATGTGATACAAGGGCATAACCAGGTACTAAGAAGATGCAATTTGAAGGGGTTTTTGAATGTGGATGTGGGTTAGACTGTCAAGTCAACAGCGCATGTTTTTTATGCACCCCCACACCCCCTGCAATTTATATACACCAACTCCGAGATTGCACTACAGTGAGGGAAAAGGGTAAATTCGCTGTTCCTCACTGTACCATGATCTCCACTCACAATACCAAACTCAGACTACTGAATTACACTGCACATTTTCTCTTGTGAATTCGCATAGTTCGGTTCGGCATTTTGCCTTTTTGAAAAGTGCCTTTCTACCACATGTCATTCGGCTACCTGCACCATGGGATTTCAGTAGTAAACCATCAATTAGAATATAGGAGCTTTTTTTGATGATTGGTACCCTGAAGTTACCTGTGAAAGCTCAGACAGTAGCAGGATATGCTTGTTTGATGGAGTACTGGATGTGTGTGAAGTGTGTTGGTTGTGCTGTGTAGGAATATTGAGAGGCTTAGGAATGACAAAAGTTTACTAAAGTAAGTCTCAGTGGTGTGCATATCTCTCAGCTACTATGATTTAGGCATAGTGCTATGATTTTGGCACTCAGATTTAACCTTGCTCCCACTAGATTTACTAATTTCCTCAATAAAGTCTGACCTGATTATGTAGAAGTACATTGTTAGATAAATAAAGCTAAGCCTATACAAAGATTGATTCAATATCACACACTTTGTAAGATTTAGTACTGGAAGAGCTTGTAATGTGAAAAATAAGACCATTTTCCTTCTCTTCTCCACCTGTTATGATTTTTAGGGGTCAGTGCTATGATTGCTAATGCTTTGAGAGGGAGAGGCATAGTGGCGTGTATGAAGATCCCACTTGTTTTTAGATAATGTGTTTATATTTTGGCAGTATCATACCAGAGAATGGGTTCATTCACTCATGATTGGGTATAGTTTTTGTTCACCAGGGTACAGTTCTAACCGAAGTATACCCCTCCCCCACCGAGGATAGATTATAAATTAGTTACAGACTTGACATAGTATGTTACTGTTATATAGTGATTATTTATTTAAAATAAATAAATGCTTTACTTTTTTTTTTAGTAATGACTCCGTATAATGTGAACTTCATTTTTTGTCTGTCTCTCTTCACTGCTGTGATTATTAAGCCTTTGGGAAGGTTTAACAATGTCTGTATACCCATGTGCTTTGATGATGTCTGTACAGTAGTATATCAGTTTAGTTGCATTTGTCATGCAGTTAATTATTTTTAATAGTGGCTGTTTAATGCTTGAAATGGGAACATTTTAATTCCAGGAAGCAAAATAAGAAGCAAAAAAAAGCAATTATGTTAATTTGGAGGGGATTGTCTCATAAAACAGAAACGTGTGTGAGTTTAGCTATTTATAGGTGTGGAAAGTGGTGAGTACAACATATTCTGTTTTGGCAGCTGCAGTGAAGTGATTTGTCTTTCAGTGCAACTACTGAATTCATTTGTGTGAGTAATGCTGGATTTGTCATAACTCTGTCCAATCAGAACTTATATTCCTGAATGTTAATTGCTGATGTTATTTAGTAAAAGTAAATATGAGATGGCAGAAGTGGCACAGAAAGTAAGTGCTCTCTCTGGTCATATAACTTCACCCGTTCCTACCCTACTTTGCTTGCATTGAGTCTTAATTTTCATTGTGATTCTTTCTGCATTCCAAATGTGTCATCCACTCTGTATGTAATATATATATGTATATACGTACACACACACACACACACACACACAGATATGTATTATGCTTTGTAAGTCATTCTGTATATAGTGTCATGTCTCTGTTGTCTTTCTACCCTCCAGCCAACTCTGATATTCACTTTGTATATATGTGTGTATTTGTACATGTGTGTGTGTATGTATATATATATATATATATATATATATATATATATATATATATATATTTCGTGAAACAGAAATGAAAAAGGTAAAAGACATTGCAAAAGGGCTGTTGGTGAGATCACGGCACAGTGGGGATAAGGGAATATTCCCTTTTCCCCACTGTAGTGCGATCTTGGAGTGGGAATATAAAATTTGGGGGGCTTGCTCCCTACATAAATGTGATTACTATTGTTTTTTTTTTTTTTTTAGTTTGTTATATTTTTTGGTTTTTTATTACTGTTTCGTGAAAGTGCATTTTTGGTGAAAAAGCACTTTTAAAGTGTGAATTTGTTAAATAGTCCTATATATATATATATATATATATATATATATATATATATATATATATATATATATATATGTTTATAGGTAGGTACCAGGCTATTGGCCCGAGGGCCTACGTAAGCCTAGCCAACAAGGTTCCCTGGCTTACGCCACCCAAGAAAATTACTTTCCTGTGCCACTGTCGAGCAGACACACGGAAGTGATCCCCAGGGTGTATTTCCTATTTCCCGTCCACCCATCGAGATTTTTCTTGAAGAGTGCTAATGACGAACTTTGTTTGACATAGATGGGTAGCCTGTTCCAGAGTATGGGTAGTCTCTGGAACAGGAATCTATCCTTCCAGCATGTCCTGTTTATTGTGGTGACAAGGTTTAGGTCCCCAGAGCGTGTAGCTTGGAGGGATTGGGATTTCTTTAGGTGTAGCTTGTCCAACAGCTCTGGGTTTGACATAGCTTTATATGTTAGGCAGAGATCACCTCTGAGTAGGCGATATGCTACGGAGTAAAGCTGGAGTTTTTTGAGACGGTCAGTGTAGGGCATCTGTTTGAGGCCAGTAATCCTCTTTGTGAGGGACTTCTGTGGCCTTTCCAGCAGAAATCTTGTGAGGTACATTCCAAAATGAGCGCTGTACTTTATAATGGGTCTAATGAGTAGAGGGGAACAATGACCTCTTTTTTCCTGAATGAGAACCCTTTTATGATGAGGTGTGCCACATAGAAGGACTTCCTGACTACTGAGGCGATGTGACTATCAAAGGACAGACTACTGTCCACCTGGGTCCCAAGGTCTCAACACACATTCGGTGTTAAGTAGACTGCAGTCTATCTAGTAGTTCATGGGTACAGAGTTTTTACCAAAGTGGAATACAATGCACTTTTTGGCATTGAGCTTGAGGCCATGGCTCTGACACCAGGCATCTGTCTCAGTGAGGCCCTTCTGTAGGATTTCCACATCATTTGGGGACTCTACTGTGGCTCCTAGTTTGAAGTCATCTGCGAACTTTGTTAGCCAGAGACCTTCTGTGTTAGCCTGTACTTCAGAGAAGTAGATGCCAAACAGGAGACGTCCCAGGACTGACCCTGTGGTACTCCACTTGTCACTGGTTTGAGGTCAGATTTGGAGTGTGCAACTTTTACAATGTGGGCTCTGTCAGTGAACCAATTGGCAACCCATCTTGTGACATAGGGATTTATACCTAGTTTAGTGAGTTTAATTATAATTCCAGAATGGGGGATGGTGTTGCCTTGGCGAGGTCAAGATAGGCTGTGTGAACCACCACCTTACCCTCATCTACGACTTTGGTGACTGCCTCAAAGAAGTCGATCAGGTTCAGGGGGCATGATCTGCCTTTCACAAACCCGAACTGGGTGGGATCCAGAGTTTGGAGGTTACCAATATCTTTGTTTATGAGTTCCATGATGATACGTTTCATTGCCTTGTAGACAGGCTCGTCAGGCTAATAGGGTGATAGTTCCCGGGATCAGTGGTGGCTCCCCCTTTGTGGAGTGGGAAAACTATTGCTGTTTGAACATGGTGCTTAGGTGGGGAGCCAGTTCGTTCTGAAGTTCATGTAAAATGCAGCCTGAGATGTTGTTCAGTCCCATGGATGCTGTGTTTTTGGATTTAAAAAGTGCAGCTTTTACCTGCGTAGTTGTGATTACAGGGACTCTGCATTCTTCCTGTATAGTTATGTGTGTGTATATATATATATATATATATATATATATATATATATATATATATATGTGTGTGTGTGTGTGTGTGTGTGCACACACACACACACACACACACACACACACACACACACACACATGTATTGCAGTTTGGCTTTAACTTTATGTATAATGTCATGTGACTGTTATGTTTACCCGTCAGGCTGAGACTGAAATAGGTACAGTGGGATCAGTGTTATACCCTGGCTAACAAATTTAAAATAAGATTGAAGTATCTGGCATAGAAATTGGGCAGGGGGTTACATTTAACTTTTGTAATGCTTAGTGATTTTTGTAGAATAGTTTTAAACTTGGTGAATGCACATTTAAAAAAAAAAAGTTTTATACTGTGCTGCTTGGATCTCAGAATTCCATGTTTACAAAGAAGAAAGTTCCGGTGGTGCTTTGCTTTAGCCAGGTGACCAGACTTTTCAACTGTCCAGATTTTTGCTTCATATTTTTGGCCTGTTCCTCATAAACTGTGTGGTTTTCTGACATATAACTGAAGACTGAAGTCACTAAATAATGATAGACATTTATGTGTCAGAAGTTATTTAATTCGTGAAATGCATGCTGATGTAACACTTGTTGTTCTAGCAACTTTTTAAGTTTATAAGAGTAATATTTAAAATGTGCCCCTATTTTTGGGCCTTTGTAACCCCCATTATTTTTGTCTTTGTCCAGATTTATTGAGCTATGAGGCATAGCTTTCATCCTGGAAACATCAAAAATGTAGACAAACGTCCATACAAAACAGGTACAACTGGCCAAAAATCTGGGCACTGATGAACATAAAATTTGTATACATAATTATGTAACCCCATCCACTCCAATGGAAGTATGAGATACCAAAATTCAAACACAAATTGAAGAAGAGACAAATATTAAACACAAAATACAACCATAATAATAATGTTTTATTTATATTAACATTTGAACTTGTATAAAACTAAAATGCAATTTTCTTTTATAAAAATAAAGTTAACCACTACATTAACATTAACATTAATAACAAACTATAACTAGAACAATACTGTTTTATCTATATTAACATTTGAACTTGTATAAAACAAAAGCACATTCTATATAACTATGTTCTCAGTCAGCCATTGGGAACCAGTGACCAAAAACTCTGCGATATTGTACTTGAGGGCCTCACCACTTTGTTTCGCACAGAAGTGGGCGTGTCGCGAATTGAGTGACAGATGCGGTGGACTCGGGCTGTGCAATAGTCTGTAAATTACGAAAAACTGGCCTGTTGTGACCGTCCTATTCTCAAAACAATCGTTTTACTGTGCGTTGAGTCAAACAGAACTAATTCAGGAAGTTTTATAAAACATCAGTACTCAGCGGCTTTTACAAGTATAGCTGTATTAATCGCTATTGTAAATAAGCCAGATTTCATGCTACGTTTTCAAAAGTGTTATCTATTACATTTACCTTTATATATATAAATATATATATATATATATATATATATATATATATATATATATATATATATGTTCCTTCCGCGGTGGTGGTGCTGCGGTAGCATTGTCGCCTCACAGTAATACGCTGACCGGTTCGACTCTCAGCTAGAGCGTCTTCTGCGTGGAGACATGCGTGAATGGGCGTACCTTCGTTGAAGGTTGTGCGTTAGGGCTGGCAACTCAGCACGTAAAAATCAACTGCCAATCATTAGCGGACCAGAGTTCCGCTGTGGTGACCCCTAACCGGGAAAAGCCGAAAGACACAACAACAACATATATATATGCAACAACAACACTTCTGAATATTCATATAATGACAACGACCACACAAACACCAGTGAGTAACAGCTTAACAGTTGAGCTGTTACTCACTGGTGTTTGTGTGGTCGTTGTCATAACATATATATATGTTCCGGTCTGGTCACAAAAGAAAAAAAAAAAGTAGGTACGAATGTGTGTGTGTGGAAGCTGAAATAACCAGTAATAAAAGAAGTGGACATAAGAGTGTAGAAAGAAAGTACCACAGTCTTACCTAAAGCTTCCTCCTCGAGGTCACAATATGGAACACAGTGTGCTAATAAAATAACTGTATTCAGAATAAGCACAGATGTAATCATTTTTTGGTGATATTGTACTTGTAAGGACTCCCCTTGTGAAAGTAGTTTTCTTTTTTACATTTTGTTGTACATTCGGAGGGAATGCATATTCATGAATGACATATCACGGGGGTGGGTTTTGGGTGGGGCTTGCTACTGCGCATCTGGTGAGGCCCTCAAGTACAATATTGCCAAAAAATCTTCTGTGTCTGCAAACCTAGCAAATCTACTGGGCTATGGCGTTCGTCTCAGGGGTTTTTAATATATAGATCCAGATTTTCACACTACTCCATTTAGGGCTTATATAAACATGTTCAGATGCTGCGCACAAGATACTTTGAATACAGTGTCTACTAAATTATCTTTTGGTGAGAACATCACAATGGCAGTGTTACACTTCAAAAGATAGGGCCTGGTTTGATAAGTTTGAAAGTGCAGGGCATAAGCATTAAGTAAGTGCCTCAGGATATGACTGTTTGTTAAAAGACACATTTAGCTTTACTAAATTGAAAAGCATGATACTTCCTAAGTCTGTATTTGGTTCATGAGAAACAACATAACCGTGGTTGAAGAAAAAAATGGTCCTTCACCACCTTCATGTTAAGCAACGATGACAGACAGCAGTAGGAAACATGGTAATGCACTGTAGTGGGATGGGCAGGAGGTTATGAGAAGATGACACACCATTATGTTCAATGTCCAGTGTACCTTAGATCATCAAAGTTCCCCAAAGAAAGCTTATCCTTAACAGTTTTTACAGGCCCGTACGTTTCCTCTAAGCCCTGTAACTGTACCATGAAAGAAAATGAAAAGAAAAAAATCAAATTCTTTTAGATAATCATCTGAAAAAGAGAAGGAATTTATTCAAAAAATGTAGTATTAAAACTGTAGTGTGACAAAAGTTTAGTGATACAAGGTATTAAAACATCTGTCATTCAGATTACAATACACAGAATTAAATGTAATGGGGAACAGTTCTCTTCATGTCTTCTTAGACAGCATACTGTTCTAACATTAACAAATGTTTGGAAAAAATGTCATATTTACCATGTTTTGTAATCTCTGTACCTAAATAAGTCCAGAACTGTTATTTCTTATTAACCTGAAAGTGTTTTTTTTAGATATTGTAACCCTTTTACTCACATTGTCAATGTCAAGTAACATGGGATGAGTTGATAGAGAGATCATCAAATGGCTCCTATATATTCCTTGCAACTTCCAGTACCCCTTCTTGCCTTTATGTATTGTTTCATTCAGTAACAAAGCTCCCACTAACCTCAAAACATACTGGCTAACCAACCCTATTTGCGTCTTTATATATGTATTAGTACACCTTGTTAAATTACCCTGATCCCAAATTTCTAAAACAAATACAAAACTGCACACTGAGGTAAAGATTTGTAAGGTGTTAAGAGTAGCCTCCATTTTTCAAATGGGTCATTACTTATCAGTTTATTAATTCTTTTTTCTACATACATACTTTGTGCAAACCACACTTTCTTATCGTCAACAATTAGCCATCAGCACAGTTTTTCCCTTTGTATGTCATGGTGACAGATGTGATTAAAAACTGCCTTTAGTCCAGACTGCTAGATGCATTTTATTTACTTTCATACATAAATCTTTTTTTAGTCACATTCCCACAGCCTATTCATTTGCTCTGTCTCAGGATTTGTATATAAATGAGACACCTATGTAAATTACTGATCTGCAATACTCTGCTGATTTTTTTTTGAAAATTCTAAGGGTACCGAATGAATGTACTCGCTTTTTCAGATAGGCTTAACAGTACCTGCTTGAATTCTGTTGCTTGCTACATACATACAGGTCAGGAGATCTCCAAACTCATCCAACAACCAGATTGTACATTTCGGCACCTGCCTCCTAAAGATTTGATGCTCGAGCTATGAGCCTATAACTACAAGAATCATTTTAATTTAAAGCAAAAACACCTATATGAAATCCATAATCATCAGCGACATGATACCAGCATCACATTGCCAAAAGAAAAAAAAACACATTACCTAAATACAGCATCTACAACACACACAAACATATTCAAATACTTAGGGGTACGTAACATATGTGAACATGATCCAAAAACTGTTGATGTATGCCTGTAACCCTTACACTTCAATATTTCAGGGTCAGGACAGGAGACAATAGTTGTTGAACTGAATACCAACAATGACAATGCAGTTGCACTTAACAGGATGATGGGAGGTAGACAACAACACTTTTGCTGGGGACATATATCTTAAGTATTACAGTATCACACATCATTCCAATAATTCACATTACATCTCACATAAATGCCAGTAGCACTAAGTTTTAACTTTTAATGACAAACCAAATTAAAAAAAGTGTGCATCTACTGCAGCAGATTGCCAAAAAGCCAAATTCCTTTCGCTGCAGTTTCTGATTTAATTCTTTTTCACTTTTACTTACATGGAGGAGGTCGGGCCACTGAAAGTAAGTTTTCTCATGCGTCAGGCTGCAGCAGGTTTTGGCTAGGTCTGGGAGACTGGGACATCTCTCTCTCTACTCACTGAAGAACTTAATTATTTATACACTCACTGTCTTGACAGACTAGTTAACTCCGCTCGCTGCTGTGCTGCAGTGCTCCTATTAATTATTTCCAAATTCCACCAACCACCACCAAACAACCAAAACAGTACTGTCCGATGTCCAAGTCTACATGAACTGAGTCTGATGCCATCATGCAAGTTGCCTCTGCACGCTGATTACGTTGTGAGGTGCGTGATGACATCAGCCTTATTTTAAATAAAAATTTTTAAAAAATTAGAAATTGAAGGGGCCACTCGGAAATTCGTGGTACCCCATTATTTTGCCCTCCAAACCGGTAAATACCAATTTGGTACGGTTGAGAGGTGTGCTATGAGGTTAAGAGGTATGCAGGTGATACATTAGAGATGACTCGAATGCTTGCAGTACCATGAGTAAGAAGCTGATACCAAGAACTGAAATACGGTTCTGGTGTCATGTCATACCTTGCAGGCATGCACAGCAGTGATGTCAATTGGAAAAGCCATGGCTGCGTTTTGAAGTTATAGGGATGACAAAAGTAAAAGTAGCAAAACTTTATGATATGTTGCACTTTACTCTCTTTACGTAGTTCTAAATTGTACAAAAGTCATTATAGGGTGCTATTGTTATTCTGTGAGTATAATTAATTGTTTTCTCATTTACTTCTGCACACATTGATGGCTATTATGTTTTGTCTGTATATTTCTACCAGAAAGCACTTTTACTGTTATCTTTAACAAGTCTAATTATATGTTGAATTTTGTTAACTGCCTCTCTTGTCCAGATCTTGGCTGAAAATAGAATATTGACCAGCATACCATCTATGATAATAAAGTACATAAATAAATTCATCCATCCACAACCCCTTTTCAACAGTCTTTGCATATGAGGTCAGGGTGCCACTTCACCAGTGACAGTTACCTAGAGCCAAGGTTTATACCGTCAGGTGGCTAGACCTGCTGCAGTACATAAATAAATAACCTGTAGCACTTTGAAACTTACTGACTCTTACATTCAGCACATCTGCTAACTGACGATTCTTGACAGAGGCGAACATAACAATATTCCTTTAAATATTTGCATACTTCATTACAATAGGGAGGTGTCATTGTATATTAGTTAAAGTAGTTGTATTTTCAGTTTGTGGCTTTTTATTTTACTTGTTTATTTTTGTTACATTGCACTGGTGTTTTATTTTGTGAAGTAATGCTTTCCTAAGATGTTTGTTTGTCGAAGTGATCATTCTTTTGAGTTTTGGCACTATAATTTTGTGAGTGTTATTGCTGTAATGTCAGTTTTGAAAGAAAATGGCTCTGCTTTTAAGCTGCCTTGGCTATGAACCCCCCAGTCTCACAACTAAGGGAAAGAATCATCAACCCGCTTTTTCTTATTTTCTACATTAGGTTTGGGTGTCACTCCAACTGTCGCAATCTCTTTTGATTCAATGCCACTCGCTTGACTTCTTCAACAGTCATGTCTGACTGTCACAAGTCTTGTCTCACAAAATTCATCCATCTCTTTGCTGGATGCCCTTGTTTCCTCTTCCTGTCTGTCCCAAGTCTTCTTTGCCAGATTGTTTTTTCCTTTCCTGTGCATGTGACTGAACCACCGTAGTTCTCTAATGTTCTCTACAATTGGAACTATTCGGGCCTTTACTTTGATGTCCTCATTTCTCCACCTGTCCCACAGTGTGGATTCCACCCATCCATATCAGGCACGTCATCTCCATCACCTGTAGCTTCCTCAACTGCTCTACCCTCACTACCCAGGTTTCCATATCATGCAGTTGTAGTGGTCATAACACTGTTTTCTACACCTTTCTGTTCATCTTTTTCTGCATTATTCTGTCATACACTATCCTTGACACCATGTACCAGTGGTTGCAGCTCCACTAATTCTAGCTTTCACCTCCACATTCAGACTTCCCTTCTTTATAACCAACCCCTCCCAGGAACTTGAAGCTCTTATTTCCCTGCTGTCTCGATTCCCAGTTTCTTCTGAACTCCCCCATTTGCTGCCATTGCAACTGTCTTATCTGTGCTCGGTTTCATCCCATGCGCCTTCAGTTTTGCATTCCATTGCTCTAGCCTTTGCTGAAGTTCTTGTTCAGACTCTGCCTGTAGTGACACATCATCTGCATACAGCAATTTTGTTGATCTGTTCATACTAGTGATGGACTACATTAATAAACATAAGTGGGCTCAGAGCTGAACCTTAATGTATACCCACGCCCACTGGGAACTCCCCTATGAGTTTCAGCACTGTTTGTACTTGGTCCTGTTACATAGCCAGCTCTAATACTACTAACGTTTCTGGGACTTTAAACCATTGTATGACTGCCTAAATCTTGGGACCTTGTCATAGGAATGCCTAGTTGGACTCTCTCTCATCATCTCTAGCTTATTTTCAACTATATTCCTCAATGCAAACATTGGGTCTGTTGTGCTGCATCTTGTTCTGAATCCAAACTGTTAGACTTCCATCTTACTTTTTACTACTATGCGTATTCATTTAACATTCACCTTCTCCAGGATGTTTATGCTGTGTGACAGGAGTTTGATACCTTTATACTGCCCACGGTTGTGGATGTCCCCCGTTGTTCTTTTACACTGCCATTATTCTTATTCTCCAGTCATGTGGGGTACACCTTTCTCCCCATACTGATATGAGTACCCTCAAGAGCCATTTTCCCCTAACTCACCCAACATCTTGATTAACTTCAGTTGATAAGTGGGCAGCTTTTTTTGTTTTTATGCCCTACTTCACCCATGACATGCTTGGCTAACAGCACCAATGTGGGCATGCAATGGCACTTTAAAGGCAATGCTCCCACCTTCATGGTGACGTGTCACTCTTTGCTTACTCAACATCTGCAGGACCAGATGCTTTTGATAGTCAGTGTTACCGTATTGATTTTTTGTATCTTCTTGCCATGCAGAAGCCCATAACCAGTCCGATTTCCAGAGGCTTTACATCATCCCTAATCGATGCACATCTAAAGGCCAATGTCTGGACATCAGGGTGTAAGAAGGGCGTCCGTCAGCATCATATTCATTTCTTTATGCTATGCAGTCAAATGCACTTCACATGTATTCAGTACGCTCGCCGTCTGTCACTCAGCTCATTTCTTTCCCACCCATATGGAGTCCTGTTCTTTGACTTTTCCAGTGGCATTGCAGTCATCCACTGCTACTGCAGGGCCTGTGTAGACTCCGGCATCAGCTAGCATCCTTCCAACAAAATGGAAAGCAAAAAGGCCAAGAACACAGATGTTACTGAGAAAGCTCCAATTCCAGGTCATAAGTCGACCAGCAGCCCCTGTTCCAGCAACTCCTAGGCCTGAACCCTCTGGTGTGATGATTGAGGAGGTCTCCATGCTCTCTGGCCTACCTGCCAGTATTACCATCACACATACATCATTATGGTCTAATGTCAGTTAGCACGTCTCAACTTCCAGTGTCCACACAGTGGGTCTCAAAGGAAACACTATCTTTCTCAACTACTGAAACTGCAACCAAAGTCCCCTTATAAATAGACACCCAAACTAAATGGACCACTCCTTTTCACTGCCCCAGCCTCTCAGACCACAGCCCAAGACCTCCTTAAAGTAGCACAGGATTTTATGGCCTTTGTGAAATCTTAAGAGCCCTTTCATGCTTTCATTACCAGCAGCAGGGAATTAACTTTTCAGGAATAGGAAGACTCCTCTAGCTCTGAGAATGAGGAGGGATTGACTTGCCACCACAAACCCTCTCTTCTGCCTCCCCCTGGGGATCTTTCCTTCGGAATACCTTGCAAAGAATGAAGATGACTTTCTGTTGGAAACAACAGAGCCAGGTAAAAAGAACACAACTGATTGAAGTGGGTTTTAGTATGCCCAAGTAACCCTTTCCATGGTGTGAGTAAACCAGACTCGAACTTAACGCAGTTAGCTATCCATTTTGAAATGGTTTGTTTGGAGACAATCCTGCCCTATTTACCCTCTGTGAAAATCGCCATCAATTTCTCTGCTCTATTAGAGGGTTCTGTCCTGTCTACTTTATCAGTCAGTGCACATTCAGGGAGTGGTGGACATACTCTGGCCTGTTTTGTGTATTTGGGAAAATGACTGGTAAGTGGACAGCCTGGTTTAAAGTAAGTTCTGAAACCACCTTACGCACAAAATTTGTAGGTTTGTTCTGACGATGACCTTATCCCTGTGGAAAACAGTGAAAGGTCCTTTATACATGAGGGCTTGTAGCCAAGAAACTCTCCTAGTTGATGTAACAGCAATAAGAAAAGTGGTCTCTCATATGAGTATCGTTACAGAAACGGTGATGGCAGGTTCGAAGGGGAGCAAGGTTAGTTTTTCTAACACATAATTTAGATCTCATGTTGGAATAGGGTTCCTTTGGGGTGACCTCAAGTGAATCACTTCTTTTAGAAAAAGTTTCATGTAGGTTGTGAGAGGATAGGTGGGGCACTGTGCAGGCAAGATGATACAGCAGATGCATGTACCTTAATGCTGGGATGGGAAAGTTCTTGTCTAACGAGACCTAACAGATACTCCAAGACTGAGTTAATGTCTGCCTGACAAGGTTTAGTGTTTTTAGTGTGACAACAGGTGGAAAATCTTTTCCATTTTGCCAGGTGTGATTTCCTGGTACTGGGCTTCCTTGCTTCTCTTAGAAAGGAAAGCATGCCTTTGAGATAGCATGCATTCTTTGATGTCAAAACCTAATACTCCAGGCTGTTAATCTGAGGGTGGTTAGGTAGGGCTGGAAGACATCTCCCTTGGCTTGGATGAGGAGATGTACTTCTTGCAGTAGGATGTGGAATCTCCCCTTGCTGAGTGCCAGGAGGAGGGAGAACCAGTGTAGCCTGGGTTAGAGGGGGGCCACTAGGATCATACTGGGTGACAGCTGCTCTGCAAAAAGCATCTAAAGTATCACAGTCATGTTTTTAGGAGTGTCTGCAGAGTTGTAAAGTTTCTCTGGCTATCTCCTGGATTTCCTTAGATAAGGTTCTATCTGCAGTACGGCTTGTATCTTAGCTAGAATTTTGTCCTGAAGAGATTCAGACCACTTTAACATACGTAACTGGCAATTCAAAGCTCTCATTGCCAAGGTGTCAAGAGGTATAACCTTTCTTCCCAAACCTAATAATCTACTTTCTCTGTCATTAGGTAGGGGATGTCTGGGTGGCCTCTTAGTTACATCTTTTGTGGATTCAATGGAGACTACTACCTTGGGCATACTAAAACCCACTTCAATCAGTTGTGTTCTTTTTACTATCATTGTAGATATTTGAGTAGATCAGTGTTGCAGTACATACTCACACCCTCCAACCCCTCTGTCTGCTGACTCCCACCCTCCAATTCCTCTGTCTTTTGACTACTGGCCTCCCCTTGGCTGAGTGCAGTGGTTAGAGGACCCATAATCCCCTGACTGTCTCCTATGTGTTTTCTTCCTTCTCACTTAATTTCAGACAACTGGGGAGGCTGTGCTGTCCTCAGGCATCAGACTGCTCATTTACTGCTTTAAAAGACCTGAGGATGGAGCCATTGGACACCTTTTCAATACCCTAGTATACAGACATCAGTCTTCGGATGTCCTTTGGCTAGGGATGATGTGAAGACTCTGGAAATCAGGCCAGTCATGGGCTTCTGCATGGCAGGAAAACCAAATAATCAGTATTGCAGCATTGATCTATTCGAACATTGTAAACATTTGTGTCTTTTTCTTTGTTCTCATTCTTTGGACGACTTCTTTGTACTTTCTTGTCACAACCCCAGTGTCACCACTGGTGCTTGTGATTTGACTTTATACCCCAAGCATATCCCACCCAGTAGAAGATGTGAACAGGCAATGTCTCATCATTCCTTCCACACACAGTAGCTTAAGCACATGCCTAAGATGCTAGTTGTACTTGGGTTTCATGGTTCATAGTCAGGCTTTATCTTTCTATGTCAACAGAGTGGTACCTTGCCACTTTTGAGGTCTGTAAATGATGGTCCATTTTTAATTGTCTTTTATGGATGTGAGTATCCTTACAACTCTGTGCTCTTAACAGTTTTGCTGTTTTTCCTGAGATGTGCTAGATTTGTTCTTGTCTTTTTTTGTTGTTTTCAGCAACATCTGAACATTTAGCAGCATCTAAAAGTTTTTTTTTAACCTTAAATCTTGCCCTGTAGCTCTTGTTCCTTTGCCCTTTCAACCTGTTTCCAATTTTTTCCTCTCGTAGGTTAGAAGGCAGACATTCTTTGAATGACTGGAGGGACTTCTCACCCCTTTTGCTCCCGGGAGAGGCAAGAGCTCCATTATATGGTGTGATGTAGTCTGTGAGACGCAGTGGACTCTCCTCAGATCCCCTGGAGCTTGTAATCCTATGGTGCTTCATTAGTGCTGCTAACATAGGTTCATAGGTAGGTACTAGGCTATTGGCCCGAGGGTCTAAGTAAGCCTAGCCAACAAGGTTCCCTGGCTTATGCCACCCAAGAAAGTTAATTTCCTGTGCGCCTGTCGAGCAGAGCCACAGAAGTGATCGCAGGGGTGTATTTCCTATTTCCCATCCACTCGTCTAAATTTTTCTTGAAGAGTGCTAATGAGGAACTTTGCTTGACGTAGATGGGTAGCTTGTTCCAGAGTATAGGAAGTCTCCGGGACAGGAATCTATCCCTCCAGCATGTCCTGTTTATTGTGGTGACAAGGTTTAGGTCCTTAGAGCATGTAGCTCGGAGGGATTGTGATTTTTTTTTAGGTGTAACGTCCAACAGCTCTGGGTTTAACATAGCTTTATATGTTGGGCAGAGATGATCTCAGAGTAGGCACTAAGCTGGAGTTTTTTGAGAAGGTCAGTGTAGGGGATCTGTTTGAGGCCGGTAATCCTCTTTGTGAGGTACTTCTGTGGCCTTTCCAGCTGCTGCAGATGTTTTGTTAGGTACATTCCAAAAGAGGCATTGTACTCTATAATAGGTCTAATGAGTGATGAGTAGAGGGGAACAGTGACCTCTTTTTTCCTGGATGAGAACCCTTTTGGGATGAGGTGTGCCACATAGAAGGATTACCTGACTACTGGGGTGATGTAATTATCAAAGGAGAGACTACTGTCTACCTGGGTCCCAAGGTCTCTTATCACACATTCACAGTTAAGTAGACTGCCGTTTATGTGGTAGTTCATGGGTACAGAGTTTTTCCCAAAGGGGATGACAGTGCACTTTTTGGCACTGAGCTTGAGGCCATGCCTCTGACACCAGGCATCTGTATCAGTGTGCCCCTTCTGTAGTATGTCCACATCATTTGGGAGCTCGACTATGGCTCCTAGTTTGCAGTCATCTGCGAACTTCATTAGCAAGTGGCCTTCTGTGTTAGCCTGTACCTCAGAGAAGTAGATACCAAACAAGAGAGGTCCCAGGACTGAACCCTTTGGTATTCCACTTGTCACTGCTTTGAAGTCAGATTTGGAGTCTGCAACTTTTACAGTGTGGGTTCTGTCAGTGAGCCACTTGGCAACCCATCTCGTGACATAGGGATTTATACCAAGTTTAGTGAGTTTAGCTATAATTCCAGAATGGGGGATGGTGTTGAAAGCCTTGGCGAGGTCAAGATAGGCTGTGTGAACCACCTTACCCTCGTCTACGGCTTTGGTGACTGCCTCAAAGAAGTCTTATCAGGTTCAGAAGGCATGATCTGCCTTTCACAAACCCAAACTGGATCAGGTCCAGAGTTTGGAGGTTACCAATATCTTTGTTTATGGGATCCATGATGATACGTTCCATGGCCTTGCAGACCAGTCTCATCAGACTAATAGGTGATAGTTCCCAGGATCATTGGTGGCTCCTCCTTTGTGGAGTGGGATAACTGTTGCTGTGCGGCATTCAGTGGGCCCAAAGCCTGACGTGAGACTATGACTGAACATGGTGCTTAGGTGGGGAACCAGTTCGTTCTGAAGTTCATGTAAAACGCAGCCTTGGATGTTGTCCAGTCCCATAGATGCTGTGTTTTTGGTTTTAGAGAGTGCAGCTTTTACCTGCAGAGATGTGATTACAGAGACTCTGCATTCTTCCTGTATAGATATGGGCCTTTTAGGGGGTGAGAGGGGGGTAAAGTTAGCACTGAGTCTGTCTGCCAGGATGTTGGCAATATCAGTTGGTTCTGTAATTTCCGTGCCATTGTGCTGTAACTCAGAGCAGATCTGGGTGTTGCTGTTGAGATTCTTGACATAGCTATAGAATGCTTTGTGGTTGCCCTTAGTGTCAGTGGCGATTTTGTTTTCATAGCTAGCTTTTGAGAATCTTATAAGGGATCTCAGCTTCTTACTGAGGCTGACCAGGGAGCTCCTCCACTCATGGGATTTTACTCTGTTTTGCAACAGTTTCTTCCTTCTGTTGTACAGTTTGTTTATGGCAGGGGACCACCAGATTGGCTTCCTTTTTTTGGAGGACAGCGTCTTGGTTCTGTTTGAGATAGCACGATCCATGCACTCATGTAAGTGCTAATAGAGTGCATTTGTGTAGGATTCAGCAGTCGTAACTGTATTGTCCATCTGCATGGGTGTCATGAAGTTCACCACTTCTGTCTTAAGAAGCATGAAGTTGGCTTTGGAGAAATATTTTACCATGGTTTCCTTAATGGTGGGTGGGGGTGGGATGCAGATATGTAGGGTGATTAACTTATGGTCAGATCTGACCAACTTGCAGTTGACTTTAGGTGTGGAACACCGGTCACTCATGTTGGTAATGACTAGGTCTAGGACATTGTTGCCGCTGGTGGGGGTATGGATAAGTTGATCCAGGGCATTGGAATTTATGAATTCCAGAAAGCATACATGAGTAGTTTTCCCAGTTAATGGTGGGGTAGTTGAAATTGCCCATTATTAGGCTGTTTGGATGAACCCTAATATTTTCCAGTATATCAAGAAAAGAGGAGTGGAAATCCTGGGACATGGTGGGGGATCTGTAGCAAGCTACAATTTGGATTGCAGTTTTGCCTAGAGTTAGTTGCACTTGGATAACCTCAGATGCATTATGCTGCGCAGCTACCCTGGTGGTGTGGATATCCTTAATGAATATGGACACACCTCCGCCTTTGGTGTTCTGGTCCAGGTTAGATGGCTGAAAAGTGTGGTATGAGTTATAGCCTGTTAATGCAGGGGTGCTCTCTAGAGCCTTGAACCAGGTCTCAGTCACTGCACAGATATCGATGTTCTTCATTTTAAGGAGTGCCTCGAGTGAGTGCATTTTGTGGGGGAAGCATACTTGCCTTCGTTCACATGCCAATCCCAGAACCCAGGTCAGTGTATGCTCTGTATAGTTGTGCTGCACAGGTGTTACACACAGTACTCCTACCAGGTGTCACCCAGCAGTGAGCCAGAACTGCCTCGCTCCTCCCTAGATGGGTAACTGACAAAGAATTCTTACTCCCATACTGCCCACCCTGCTCCCTCAACTGCTGTCACTGAACAGAGCAAGGGTCATCCTGGTCACAGTCAGGGCTTCATTCCCCTCTGCCATGGGAGTGGGGAGCATCTGAAATGTTCCGATTCATATGTGATGATAGTACCAAGCACTTATTGAAACACATTTGCCACTGGCTCTAGTTCACTATTAGAAGTGACATTCTGGAGGTGCAGAAGTCAAACATTTGCAGCACAGAACTTGTTCTTCTGCATTTTGGTTTGTATTATGTGTCTTGCCTGATACCTCTACCCTCCATTGTAATGTTTTTTCCTTTTCTTTGAATTTCTTTTATGTAACATCTCCAGAGTGCATCTGCTTTGACATGCTATTTTTTTTATTACCTTTCAGCTATTCCTGATTTTTGCCTTGTACATTTGGTCTGTTCATCATAAAATTAGCAGTTTTCTGGCAAATCATGGAAGAGTGCAGTAAGTAAATAATAACAGATATTTGAGTTTCAGACTTGATATCCTTCTTAACAGCAGTGTTTAAAATCCGCCCTTCATTTTGGGCCTGTGTCCCCCATGATTTTTTTTGCTGTGTGCCTGATTCTTGAGTTAAGAAGTTAAGAGCCATGAGAGGAAGTCACTATTCCATTTTCAGTTTGATAATGATCACACTGAATTGAGCCATTTCCCTCATTAATAAAGAGACTTGGTTTTATACAATTTTGTTTTGTCAGCAGTCTGCAGATTAGAAAAGTCTGGTTTGTAGCATTACTTTGGAATCTCACTCTGTTCTGCAGTGCATATTGAAGAAAATGAATTAACCAGGCCTGAACTCAGCAAAATGTGCATTAATGCTTCCTGTTGGCTATGAGTGACTTCTTGTGCAGAGACAAGAAGTCTGGCTGTGAGATAAACTGATGTGGTGGACATCCCTACTAGAGGCTGAAAAAGCTGTCCGGCATCTGCTGATGTTTGTGAGAGGAGCATGTAGGAGCCCAAGATGGCAGTTATGCATATCACCAGTTATTTCCTTTACAGTCTTGTACTCTGGTAACATAATTACATAGGTTAGCTTGAAAAGTAACCATGTGCATTACATAGGACTATTAGTCTCCCCTCCCCCTTTAAAAAAATGCATCATATACATTTGGCACTGAAAAGTAACTTTTCACAGGATAGAGACATGCCCAATGATGGATTATGCAGGACTGAGTTGCAACAGCTGAACACATGTTGGAGGGATATGAAGTCCACAAGGAAGGTGTAGCTTACGTGTCTGAAGTCAGCATGTTGAGGGGGAAAATGGCATACTGTTGGCAATGCTTGTATTCCTCACAGATTTTGATTTTTTTTAATTTACTAATTCTTCCATTTATTGCTATTTAAAATTTGTTCTACAGTGTCCCTCAGCAGCTCAGAGTAACGAATAACGTCTGTATTCTGGCTTGATCTCCATCCTTTTGACACTGTTGAACGGGGCTGTATTTTTGAAGTTTGACACAGGTGAACAGGGCTGTATATTTGAAATTCAGGTCTCTGACTGCAAGATGTCTTTCTGCTTGTCTTTGAGATTTATTACTGTTATTCCTTCCTACTCCCCCGTTCTTTGACTACCGGTAGTAGTAGTAGTAGTAGTAGTGGTAGTAGTAGTAGTAGTGGTAGTAGTGGTAGTAGTAGTAGTAGTGGTAGTAGTAGTAGTAGTAGTAGTAGTAGTAGTGGTAGTAGTAGTGGTAGTAGTGGTAGTAGTAGTAGTAGTGGTAGTAGTGGTAGTAGTGGTAGTAGTAGTAGCAGTGGTAGTAGTGGTAGTAGTGGTAGTAGTAGTAATAGTATACCAATGTAATATATTTGTTATATATGAAGTGGCTGTATGTGTTATCTGCTGCTAGCCCTTCATCTGTGAGCTACCCCACTGGAATTGACACTTGGGACTATCCAGGTGGCTGTGCCATATCAGACCGCCATCACTCATCACAGAAAGGAGGAGCTTTCCGTGTAGACATACTGCCCCTCCCTACTCATTGTCCCAGGCATAAGTGAACAGTGTTCTTTTCTAGCTGCAAGCTCTGGCATTGTTGGGTCACAGACCTAGTGCTATCTTGTTGTCTCACTAATTATAACAGTTGTGAGGAGAGGAAAATGCAGTTCCCTCTTCCCTTTGAATATCTGTGTTTGGGCTCTGCTGTGCCATGATCATGTGTACTGTTAACATGTGTTCTTTTTTTTCGCTTCACGATCTTCTAAACTGATATCTTAGATGTTCTTGATTCCCATTGTCACAGCATCACTTTAGTTGATGATTCTACTTATTTATGTGAGGCACAATAGGGCTGTGGTTTCGCAATCCACGCCACTGACATCAATATGTGGGGACAGGTGATACAGTCGTGGGATCCTCTCCCCATACCCCAAAATATTGGGGGAAAAAACAAGTAGAGTAAAGGGTAAATGTATAAAGATATAAATCATTAACCTAAAGAGTACGTGGGAAAACTTGCACTGTTATCTTAGTCTACAGAAACACTCCAACCACATTCAAATAAGGTCCACTTTAAATAACCACAGAGCAGAGATATTCCCAGGCTGTTCTCCCAACAATCCCTGAACTCTACCAGATAATCCACAGAGACTGTAATTTGCAGTCACACTTATTCAAAATAATTTCAGAGAGAGGTTAGTTGTAAATGGCATACACAAGATTATCAGTTGCTTTGCCATTCATATTTAGAAAATAACTCCAATAAAAAATAAGTGATGATAGGTTATAATGCAACATTCTTTCTGTGTTTTAGAGGTGGATGCCACAGTCCTACAGCAGCTGGCAGCACTGTCCTTACGTCAGGATATAAGTAACCAACCTCAAGCGTTTAAAATGAAATAACTAGTATTCTTTATGAAGGGACTAATGCAGTTAAGAAGTTATGTATACAGATCAGATAGAGTTTTGCAGAGGAGAAATATAAAGTGTTTCAGCAGTAAGATCCATCCATCCATCCACAACCGCATTTTCCATTTTTGCACATGGTTTTGGGGGTGTCAGTTCAAGAGTGGCAGTCATATAGTGCCAAGGTTCATACCACCAGCTGACAGTAATGTAGTTTTTAGAAAAAAATAGCTAGCTATTTTCCAATTTCTGGCTGAAAAAAAATTCTAGTTTCTGTCTATTAACATTGAAGAAGGGCAAAATATAATAGGCAAAGCAAAAATTAAGTCAAACTCATAGATGTGAAGAAACAGTTCTGAGGCAAACAAACATTATCTGACTATTAAGCTACTCCTGCCTACTGGTTCAACACTCAGAATTGAGCTAAAACAATGGCTTTTCTGGAAATTTCCTTGCAGTAATTCAGAAAGTAACAGTCAGCAGCTAAGTCCAGTGTGCGTGTGTGTGTGTGTGTGTGTGTGTGTGTGTGTGTGTGTGCAACCCTTAACAGTTTGTACAAGCATGTGTACTTATCTTCTAGTTGGATTTTATTTCCTTTCTAGTAAAATGTTGGCAGTGGTCAGAAAAGCCTTTTCGTTGGTTCATCTCATAAGTGAAGGGATTGCATCCAGAAAAAAGTATGTTATTACCTCTCTGTACTCCTCTCTCATTAGGCCAGTAATTGAGTACAACACCCTGTTTGGTATGTACCTCTCCATATACCTGCACCAACTGGAAAGGCCACAGAAATACCTCACTAAGAGAATCCATGGCCTCCAACACTTGTCCTATGTGGAAAGTTTCAAATTGCTATCACTCTACTCGGTTATCATACAGATTGCTCAGAGGTGATCTGTGTCTCGTCTACAAGGCAATCTCAGACCCTGCTCTACTAGAGATGCTCCATATCCATAAGTCTAACTCCTTGTGCATTACCCGATCAAAAGGTCTAAATCTAATATGTGACATTAACATAACCTGCTGGAGAGAGGTTTGTTTCCGAGAGGCTGCCCCATCTCTGGAATAGACTCCCCATACACATCAAACAAAGTAGTCACTGACCCTCTTCAAGAACAACCTTGATGAGTGGATGGGAAACCACAAGTTCGACTCAGGGGTTCCATCTGTGTCCCTCACTGATGGGGGTGACAGCTGCTGATTGAGGTTTTTTTTTTGTGGATAAACTCTTGGCTAGGCTTGTAAGAGCCCCAGGGCCATTAGCCTAGTAATCTACTATGATCCTATGAAATATTGAAAGAGTGTATTGGGTTTCTCAGGTGCTGGAGGAGTCCAGTAGAAGGTGGTAAGGAGCGTTTTTTTGCTGGCTTGCCCACTCTGAGAGGGAGGAGCACCTTCTTGAGCAAGGTGCTTTGTCACAAACATATTACTTAATCCCAAAAATACCAAACTGTTGCTATTTAAATCAAACAAATCCATCTCAATGCCCAACACATTCAGTATTGTGTCCAGAGATGGGACTGTCATCTCTCCAGACACTCATACTAAACTGCTAGGAATGACCACTGACAACAACCTCAAGTTTGATCTGCATATAAATCAAACTATTAAAAACATTCACAAAAAGCTGGGCAGTCTTAAAACAAACCATTTCTACCCAACCTGCTAGAATAACCATAGGTCAAATCCACCTCCTCTCCACACTATTCTACGCCGCTCCCATCTTCATCAACCTACTCAAAACTGAAATGGCCAAGCTTAACATCTGCTACAATCAAATTGCCAAATTTGCTCCTGGTGTTCCCTACTGTGCCCACCACTATCATTCACTAAATCAACTTAACTGGCTTGAATTCCCAAATCTCCTCATTAAATCAGCTTTCTTTCGCCCAGAAACTCTTACTACTTCCTGAAAAAAAACCAGCATTATCTAATCTACTTAAACTACAAACTAATACCAGACAACTTTGCTCTAGTGATAAAAGACTAATCAAGGTGACCAAAAGCAGTAACACAGCAGGTGACTCCCTCTTCCCTAACTACATCGGTAAAATTTGGAATTCATTACCTTCCGCTATTACCTCAGCCAACTCAATGGTTACATTCAAAAAGCTACTAAAAGAACACCTAAAACTTGCATGGCTATGCCCTTGCTACCCACCAGGTTGACCCATATCATACACGCCCTCTGACCCACTCTCGTGTTCCCTTTCACTTCTATCCCTTCAAGAAGAATCGTGACTCCTCCTTATAGTGCCTCACCTGCGAACATCCACAACAACAGTCCACAATTATACACATTCCGACTTTAAACCCAACCACTTCTCACAAAACTAACCCTAACATCCCCTCCCAACCTCCTTTTACTTACATTTGTCTCAATCAATGTTATTACTGGAAACCAGTACATTCTAAGTACTACTTTACTCTAATTTAAACTATGGAATTTTGTTAAAACTTGCGACTACCAATGAATATTGTACTTTGTAACTTTAAAACTATGGAATCTGGTTAAATCATGTGTTTTCCTATGAGTACTTGCTTGCTATGTAGAAATCTCATAGTTGTTTGTTCTTAATCTGTGGAGCTTTTCTCCCCGGGCCTCCGCTGAAAATGGACATGTATCCAGTCGGACTCTCCCAGTCAACAAATGTAAAATAATAAATAAAATAAAAATAATAAAATCCCTGATAAAGGGGTCAGTACCGTAAACTTATATAGCAGGTTGCTGTTAGGAATTCAGCACTGAAGGGGAGGTGCTGGAGTTAAACGACACTGTTTGTGATGATGCTTGTGACATCAATAGGGCCTCACAGTTTGTCATCCAAGCAAACTCCCATTGTGTGCGCGACACCAAATATCACACTGCCATAGGTTCATAGGTTCATAGGTTAGTACTAAGCTAACTGCCCTTGTGAGCCATTTTAAGCCTAGCCAATTATTCCTTGTGAGACTCAAACCCTGCACCTTGTGTTTGTAAGGCAAATACCTAAACCATTAGGCCACCCTCCCAACCCCTGCTGCCAGCTGCTCTGCTCCAAACCTCTTCCGTTTCCCAGTTCACTACTGGTGCCATCCCAGTCCCAGGTAGTAGTACTGAGGACAAAGAAGTAAAGTGGAACAATGGGAGCAGCCTCAAAGCAGTCAGTGTGCAGCTGGGGGGCACACAATGGGGATCAGAAAGAGGAGAATGTTGATAAGTTCTAGTAGAAATAACATTGCAAATGGAGAATGAGAGATTCAATCCTGGGACCTGTAGTCATTGTTTGATTTCTCACCCTGTTTGTATATGGCCATTACTTAAATGGATGACGCGTAGAACATGTCTTCACTATTATTTGTGACCTGTTAGTGTTAGATTCTTACTTACATGATGTACTACAATTCCAAATGTAGTTATTTTGTTGAAGTTTTCTTATAGGCCTCTTCTAAAAATGGGCTCTGCACAGCTGAATAACAAAGTAACCACAATAAATAAATAAATAAATGATGGAATTCATTAGCGCTTCATGTCTGCATTTTGTGTCCATTCAGCATTCTTTTTTTGTTTTTTTTTGAAGTGCTTAAAATCATTTAGAAAATGTGCAGTTGAAGTTGCTGTTGGCACGATTACTGAATGAAAAGTGCTGGAGAAACGCATATTGACCTGCATCTTTCATTTCAAATGTCAAGTAAATAGGTGTGCAATATGTTGACACATAAGTGTTCTAGTCTTAGGCACTTGGACACTATTTTTACTCTGGTTTCTTTGCTCGATTTTAGTCACGTGATGGGTAGACAGTATGAATGGCAGAACAGATAGACCACTGGACCCTGAAATCCATTCCCAACATGCAGAAGGCAGTCTTCTGAGTTTCCCTGTTAGTCTCGCACTGTGTCCATCTGCACAATGCCCACTTGTGGAGAAATAGCTTTTCCCTTTGTAGGACAGGTCTGAATGGAAGACATGCAGTACAAGTGAAAACGTGTCTACAGAGAAAAGTGGCAGCTGGATTAAGGCTTTTGGTTGTGCTCGTGTAGTTGTGGAACCAGATTCCCTGCATGGCTTTGAATGGATTGCCATTCATAGGAAATAGTATACAGTTAAAAGATACCTGCAAGGTGGTGGCTAAGATCGCAGCCATCATCCACAAAGTTAGAGGGAATATGTTGCTGGCTTGTTTGGATGCTTTTTATATGTTTGTGTATGTGGGGATTAGAAGCTTTGGGTGTAGGAAGGAGGTGGTTAAAAATGAGTGATTCTAGTCTGCATTTGTTTACATCCCATGGGGCTGGAATGACAAAGGCACCAGCTACCTGCAGGCATTTTTTAAGATTCCTGTGTGGTAAGCAGGCTCCTTCATTTCATCTTCCTGCTGAAGGTACATTAACATAGCTGAGCATAGCTTCAGTAGCACGGCGTACTGATCTGTCTGGTATTTCTTAAGACCTTTAAGTGTAACTTTATACTTGCGCAGTTTGACTTTTTTTTTTCCAGCGGTTGTAGTGTATGGGGGGGGGGCTGCCTCGGTTTCTCTGTAGAAATAAGTGGGAAAGGGAGGAGTGCAAATAACTGTCAGCATATTGTTAAGATTTCTTTTCTGTCAGAGAGGTGTCAGGTGTTAAGTGAGGGAAGTGGGCAGTCTGACTTCTTACAATCAGTGGCAAAGCTGGGAAAGCAGAATTTAAAGCATTTTCAGTTCCTGCCTGAGGCTGGCTAGATAACACTGCAGAGATAAGCAAAGATGGAAAGTGTGTGTGTGTGTGTGTGTGTGTGTGTGTGTGTGTGTGTGTGTGTGTGTGTGTGTGTGTGTGTGTGTGTGTGTACGTGCGTGCAAAGAGAGACTGTGCTGTAAAGTGGCAAATCCACTAATCTGACTGGTTATTTACTTGTGAACTGCTGGATGTCATCCGTTTTACCACATCTGAATAACTGCAGTTGCAGTAGATTTCTGGTAATGACTTGTCTTTTTTTTCTTCTTCTTTTTTTTTTTTTTTTATGCAGAAGGAGAGATCGGCAAGTGAAATGTGGGTGAGAGTTTTCACTTGAGATAGTTCAAAGCATTACTGCAGGGTTTAGTGTGCATACATATATAAGGGTAGAAGGCTGAAAGGCACGCACTTATGTGGCAGGAATGATCTGAATTATAATATCTTACACTTATATGTAAAAATAAAAGGGGGGATCATCTGGGGAGTGGTAAAGTTTTAACAACAAAAATATTGCAATTTATTATGAAGGAAAGCAGATCCATGATCTTAATTGTATAATTTCATAGACACATAGTAGGCTAACTGCCTTGAAGGGCTGTTTTAAACTTAGCCAATATCCTGAGGTCAAAATCAAACCCTGTATCTTGTGTCTGTGAGACAAAGATACTAACCATCATGCTAAACTCACCCCTGGCACAGTGTCAACACTGTTAAAATGAATCACAACTTGCTGGCTGGATAATATTTGATATGTACAGTTAGGAAATATGTGAATGCATTGAAGTTGAAAGAAAATATAGACTTGTAAACTGGAAGACAGCATGGTTGTTAGTCATTAAATTATTTTTTGACTGAATAATATTACAACCAGTGTCAGTTTTTGTGGTAGAGTTCAGTATTTGTCGATTCTGCGTTCATTGCTTTTTTTCCTATTTGCTTTTCTGCAGCTGTGCCTTCTGACTGTCATGTCTCCCTAGTTGGATTCTGCTCATTTGTTTCCCCATATAAGGTAGTACTAGGCTGGTAGCCCTTGTGGGCTATTTTAAGTCTGGCAAATTTTCCTCAGTGGTGAGAATCAAACCATGTACCTTGTGAGGTAAACACCTTAACTGTTTGGCCAAAACCTAAGCCCCCCTCATGATGACATTATGAGAACTACCATCGGGTGTCTGAGCACCCACACCAGACCTTCCCTTGCAATGTTATATGTTACCCTTTCTCTGAAGGATTGTACTACTGGGCACCCATCGTTTCCACTCCAATCCAACGGACACCAAAGCCACTAACTAAGCTCAGGTCACCTGGGTAACATGATTACTGCAGCATCAAATGACAATAGCTTTTTTAACAAGGCCCTTGGAGTGATAAAAAGCGCTGCGGAGTGTAATTTATTTGCAGTACATGTGGCAGAGGAATTATACACAGAAACTGGCAAAAACATGAGCTGGATATGCACTTCTGTGATGCCAGAAAAACAAATAACCTTTTAGTACAGAGACCATTCTGCTTATGCTCCAAAATTGGCAAAAAGATAAGTCAGCTGTACAGAGGTGAAGTGCAAGACCCAATAATAACAGTTTTCAGAGGTGCATAATAACTTTTGTTAAGCGCTTTTTAATGCTGTTATGACTGTGACTTGCACTACAGTGCCCAAGGCAGCCACCACAGAACAGCTTTGGAATTGCTTTTACAGCTTTGAAATCTGTATTACAATTCACAACACCGCACAATGAAAACAAATGTGTAACATGGTGAAGTGAGAAACCTTTAAAGCAGGTGTCTGTCTGTATAGCAGCAGTAAGGGTGTTACAGCATTTTTGTATAACCAGTAAAACATTGGTGGGGCAGCTAAAGATCCATATACTGCAAAGAATTATGATTGGACTTCTGTGCTTGTACGTAGTTGCTTTGTGTTCTTGACATGGATGTCAAGATTCATCTCAGCAGCTTTGCTTTCCTCAGCTCTCGATGGAAATTTCTTGATATCCATATCTTAAACTTACAGTAAGTTGATAATGATTGGAGATTGAACCCTAAATGTCTTATGCACCTTTTAAGCTTGTTATGGAGTAGAGTTGTGGTGCAGCACACACTGCAGCCTCCAGAACAGCTTTGCAAATGTTTCATTTGCACTTTGCCCTGTGACAGAAAAAAATGTGGCAAAGGGAAATGACTAACTGTTTTTAAAGCGCTTGGTTGATCAGAGCTGCACTTAGCTTCAGGCCATTGTGTTTGTTTCAGGCTTCAAAGCTGTAAATCACCTTCTTTTTTCTGAGAAACTGGTTATTTATTTATTTATTTATATTTGTTTTCTGGGGTAGGGTACTTGTTAATATTGACCAATTTCAGGCTCATTCTGGGTGAAATACAAAACATTTCACAAACAAAAAAATACAGAAATGTAAGAAGTAACAGAGTAGTTCAGACTAATTACATAGAAAAAAATGTATATATACATTCTAGCGAACAAGCACAGTGCAATGTACAATCAAGCAGCGTATAATGTACAATACATACATTAATTTCTGAAGTGGGTCAGTCTTCTGTAATTTTGAGAGAGGAGAAGAGACTTGGAAAGGAGAAAGGTCAGGTAATATGTCTTGTGTTGAAGTAGGAGCCATTTGGCTTGGATGAAGAAGTGCTTTTTGATTTGTTGTTGTTGTTGTGACTTTCGGCTTTTCCCGGTTAGGGGTCGCCACAGCGGAACTCCGGTCCGCTAATGATTGGTAGTAGATTTTTACGTGCCGAGTTGCCAGCCCTGACGCACAACCCTCAACGAAGGTACACCCATTCACGCATGTCTCCACACAGAAGACGCTTTAGCTGAGAATCGAACAGGACGTCTTACTGTGAGGCGACAATGCTACCGCAGCACCACCACCGCAGTTAGCATTCAGAATTTGCAATAAGTGTTGACTTCCTTTATGCTGATGGAAACAGCTTGCCAAAGTGTAGGTGCTTAGGAGGAGAAAGCATGTGCAATGCTGTAGGGCTTGGTAAGGACAGTGTGGCTTGTGAGTAGTGTCTCAGGTTGTATGAGGCTTTTTTTAATGAAATCAAGTTGTAAGGAGAGTAAATGTGTGGAGCTGGAGTAGTTCATAGACATGGGATGACAAAAATAGGTTAGAGCATTTTTTATGGGTCGTAATACATTGGAGCAGCTAAAACTCCATGTACTACAAAGAACTGTGATTTTGTTTGTATAATCTCCAACAGATGCACACCCAGCCTCCGAGACACAGAACCAGCAATAAAACACCAAGTAACACACCAAATCGCATATGCTTCTGGTATCTGTGTGGCAGTATAGTCCAGATAACAACAGTTATTTCAAAGACATCTGGAAAAGCAAAACTCTGTTCAGAGGTATAAAAATAATTCCTTTAATTTCCTTTGTTGTTGTTGTTAAAGGAATTAAAGGAATTATTTTTATACCTCTGAACAGAGTTTTGCTTTTCCAGATGTCTTTGAAATAACTGTTGTTATCTGGACTATACTGCCACACAGATACCAGAAGCATATGCGATTTGGTGTGTTACTTGTTTGTATAATCGTTAACAGTATATTGTGTTGTTTGTCTTTTCGGCTTTTCCTGGTAAGGGGTCGCCACAGCGGAACTCCAGTCCGCTAATGATTGGCAGTAGATTTTTATGGTACCGAGTTGCCAGCCCGAAGCCCAACCTTCAGCGAAGGCACGCCCATTCACGCATGTCTTTCGGAGGCCACTCAACCGTGGAGAGGACATGCAGACTCCACACATAAGGCACTCCCCGCACACTAGCTGAGAATAGAACGGGAGAACCTCTTGGATATCAGTCTCACCTTTTGAGCTTCAGTTAGCTGCAGTCTTGAGATTTTGTTTTGATCTCTGTTTCTCAAACACAATAGTCATAATTCTCTATACTTCTTACATTTTGTTGACTGTGTGGATTCCTATTGAACATTATGGTTTCAGACACGAGAGACTATGAGGTAGCTACAGTGTGTAGCTCACTAGATGCAGTGAAGAAAGGTAATGGCAAAGGCTGGAGTAGGACAGGTAGCTGAGTAAACAAGCCAACCATAATAAAACCAACCAAAATAGAACCAAGACTCAGTTCATATAAATGAAACTAAGAGTAAGAATACGAACTCAGCAATGCAGATGTAACAAAAAGCTGTTTATTAAAACAAAGCTTTCAGGTAAAAACCCTTCATCACAAAAAGCTGTTTATTAAAACAAAGCTTTCAGGTAAAAACCCTTCTTCATGCACCGAGGAAGGTTTTTTAACCGAAGGCTTTGTTTTAATAAACAGCTTTTTGTTACATCTGCTTTGCTGAGTTCGTATTCTTACTGGTAAGGAAGCGAACCATAGCCGTAGAAGATCTAGTTTTGCAACACTGTATCAGGAGGTGTTTCCATTCAGGGAAAGGGAAGTAGTAAACAGCCTAGAAGAACCTGGATTTGAGCAGAACAGTTAGACCCCAAGAAAGATAGGGAAATTACCAAGACCCAGTCTTTCACCTAGGAAAATGTCATGAGAGGGCTGCTGAAAGACCCAATAGCCAGCGGCAGTCATGCCATAATATGACCTCTGATCCCTGGAGTATTGTTAAAGGGTTTTAGAAAAGACTGTCTGTCTGTGCATATGGGACATGAGGAGGTGTTTGTATTTTGTACTGTTAGAAGCACACAGAGAAATGATGTGAACTGGTGAAGTGAATTAAGAGAGGAAGAACTGTGGAGTCATATGGGGAAGGAGCTAGGAATGTAGTGAAAAAATCCTTTGTTCGGAGAAGGAGTAACTGCAGGAAAACAAGATTGCTGGCCTAGATTAAGAGAGAAGTAAAGAGAATACTTCAAAAAATGATTAAAGCGTAGTCAAAAACTGTACAGTAAGAACGAAGAGGTTTACAAATAAACGTTCAGTGTTGCATGGTATCTAGAAAAGTGTGGGTATGGAAGAAAAAAAATTCATCAGAAATTTAGGGAATTTAAGTGGAATCAATCAACATGAAACTGTTTTTGTTCTTCTTTCAGCTTTTCCTGGTTAGGGGTCACCACAGCAGAACTCTGGTCCACTAATGATTGGCAGTAGATTTTTACGGTGCTGAGGTGCCAGCTCGACGCCCAACCTTCAACGAAGGCATTCCCATTTACGCGTGTCTTTCGAATGCCACTCGACCACGGGGAGGACATGCAGACTCCACACAGAAGGCATGAAACTAATAAATGGAAAAAGGAATGTGGTTAAAGAATAATGAATTGCATACTGAAAATACCGAGGTGAAAAAATTTAATTTTCTGATATGTGATAGGGTAACATGCTAATATGGCAAGGTAAGGCAAGTGTGGAGGGAGACAAACAGACTTCAAGGAAAGTGAGTAAAAAAGAACAGAATGAGCATAGAAAGTCTGTGCTCCAGATAACACACTACTCTGTAAGTTAAAACAATTTGAGAGTAGGATTGGAGTAAACTGAAGCAGAACAGCTGTGGTCTGCAATCTCCAGAAGCCACTCAATTCCATGTCCTTGAAAAGATTCTTTGAGACAGGCTGGTGGACTTCCCAAACATCAGTTTTCTTCAGAAATACAACAACATGGCTTCACACACAGTATAAACATTGCTAGTCCATCTGTTAGCATTGCTGTGTCTGAGTCAAATCAGTAAGATAGGCAAAACCCTGTGGGTGTAGTGTTGTTTGATTTCAGCAAGGCCCTTAACATGATCTCTTGCAGGAGAATGAAATATTTTTCTGTTATATTTTGCCTTAGCTATATTTTTGATCCCCATTTTCTTTTGACTTCAAGCATATCTCACCATCCCATTTGGCCTATTTGTGTGCTATATCACCTTTCTATAAAAGTGCCCAATTAACCCAGTGGATAAAGTCCTCAGACTTAAGTTGTGTGTGTATCTTTGGATCCCATAACCCAGGAGACGGCAAGTTCTTAAAATGTATCCGTTCGAAAGCATTTAGATAGATAGATATATGGATCTACTTACTGTAGTCAAGCAAGCCCATATGTTGATCTCCAAACGGTTGAAAAACGGAACATTGAGATATTTTCACGCATGCGCCATGAAACAACCTTGGCACATGCAACAGATAACATTGTTTTTTTTGTAGGAAGTCAAGCCCCCTTGCAGCCCCCCACACCTCCTGTTAATTATACATGACTTGGGCACCCAGATTGATAGCAACCTGACTTTTGACCACCACGTTGCCTCCATTGTAGAGAAGGCTTTCTACATGGCCCACCTCATAAATGAGGGTATTTCATCCAGGAACAAGGAGATCATAACATCCCTGTACTCCTCCCTTATCAGACCAATTATCGAATACAGTGCCCCCTTCGGCGTGTACCTTGCCAAGCACATGCAGCAGTAGGAGAGACCACAGAGGTTCCTGACCAGGAAAATCCAGAATCTTAAACACCTGTCCTGTACAGATAGCCTAAAAGCCCTGTCCCTCAACTCAGTCTCATACAGACTGCTCAGAGGTGACCTGCGTCTGGCATATAAAGCCATTTCAGACCCAGCCTTGATGGAGTTGCTGCATATCCATAAGACAGACTCCACTCGCGCAACTTGCATGCAAGGCCTTAACCCGGTCTGTGACATTAATAGAACTTGTTGACGGGATAGATTTGTGTTCCAAAGACTCCCCCGTCTGTGGAATAGACTCCCTGTCCATGTCAAGCAGAGTACCTCTCTAGCCCTTTTTAAGAGGAACCTGGACGACTGGATGGGAAATAAAAAATACACCCCTGGGATCCCCCCCGTGTCCCTGCTGGACAGGGGAAACAGGTGCTGACTTTGAGGGAACATGGGCGCATCCTATGAACCTACTCTGGGACTGCACAATCCCAGGGTAAAGGAAATACTGAACATTGAGATGTTTTCATGCATGCGCCAAGAAAGAACCTTGGCGCATGCAACAAATAACATTGTTTTTTTGCAGGAAGTCAAGCCCCTTGCAGCCCTCCTTACCACCTGCTAACTATATATACTTACTCTGGGACTGCATAATCCCAGCGTAAAGGGAATATTTCTCTAACCGGGGACTGTCGATGTCATGCACCTGTTGACCTTCTGCATATATTGACCAAATGAGGTAGGTTAAACGGATGTTGACAAACAAGCATTAAGATCAAAGCCAGGGCATCCACCCATACACCCACACGCACATACACATAAATGTATGTCTGTGCTGTACTGTCCAGGACCAGACATAAGCATGCAGTAGTTTACATTCCACTTAATACCACTGTTGTGCTATCTTTCTGTGCACCCATTTCCTGTTGTTCTTTGACAACTTCTTTTCAACTTTGCTTATGGTAGAATAAAAATGGAAACTTGAAACCAGCAGTGAAGTCAGTAGTAATGAAGTTTAATAAAATAACAAGCTTTTAAATTTAACTAAGTCTTTAAGTCGCATAAAGCATCAGTGAATACATGTACACTCTTTAATAATCATGCAAAAGTCACAATCGAATTAATAAACTGATGGCATCTTTCCTAACAAATATCAATTGTAAATCTGATTTGATACAAAAGTTGCTGTTGTTTGTAAACCACATTTCATTTTAACTGCCAATTTACAATCCAGGAACCTGTCAGTAAAAGGTTTCCCTACTGATCCTTTAAGAACATTTGCAAGATGCAAAATTTAAACACAGAAGATACTCTCAAATAATGAATTGTTTGTTGCTAACTATTCCACAATATTTTTAACGTTGAAGTGTCTTTTCAGTTTTCCCTGCATAACAAGCAGAGCATCTGCAAAAGCCACATAAACCAATCCTACTTGTCTACAGTTACTGTAAGATATACATATATATATATATATATATATATATATATATATATATATATATGTGTGTGTGTGTGTGTATGTATACATACATTAGCATAGTAAAAATTTCAATAAAAGCCTATCAAAGCTAGAGTCATCACTGTTTAATACCTTAAACCTCCTGTAGTAGAGACCCATGGGATATGTATGCAAATGATCCCCAAAGACGTACCATTGTTTCAGCTCTATCGCTTCTGAATGTTGATGACTTTTCAACGTAGATGTCTTCTTGTCAGAACCGTGTCTTTACACTTCAAAAAATGAACTGCTATTCAACAGTGAATTTTGAAGCTCACTGTTACAGTTTTGTTTTGGTAAGGGGGCTTTTACTTGTAAGTACTTATTCCAAGATGTTTGTACATTGGATTAAGAGGAATATTGCGATGCATCAAGTTTGGACTCTGTATATATCCCCCCACATTTGCCCTTTCAGTTCTACTGTTCCACTTTTCACACATGCAGTCGTCAGAGTTTGAGTGGGTTCACAGTACAGGTGTTATCACTGACAAGATTTGCATATTTGTTGTCACCTGGCATAAATGTCAGGACCATTTCTGTTGCTGTTGGATCTCATTTAGACTACTCTGATACAATATCCTGATGACTCTAGTCTAGTCTGTATTGCCCCTCATTAGACAAAGTTTGTAATGCCAGGAAACAAAAAACAAGCTAATCATTTTTCACTTATGATTCCACTTTAAAACAAAAGTCACATTTCTGCAAACACTTGACACTCATGCAAAGTCATACTGCACTGTTGGGTGTAATCATAAAAGTAACTTTTAAGTTCAGCAAGTACTTAGAATATGTCATAAGTAAAACCATTCAAAACATCATCATGGTATAGAGATCTAGACTTCATCTGTCTGAACAAGCCCTAACAATAGTCACACAAACACTGCTACTTCCTTCCTTACTATATGCTTCTTGTGTCCTGACTAACTCTAGTTGAGTCAAATAGGTAAACAAGAGCAATACTAGAATAATTTTGCCAGGTTTGCTAATTTGCAGATTTACCAACTAGGACATGTAATTGTTGGGCAATTACAGAACAATGATTGTCTGGAACTTCAAAAATCAAATAATACTATCGAACTAGAACTAGTGGATACTATTGCATGTAAACCAGTTTCCAGCCCTGAATACTCTAGTGACCTTTAAGAGTACTAAACCATAGCCTAATACTCACCATTAAATCTTCAAACCACTGTAGAGGCTTGCTTTACCAAATTACATTTGACATTATGTGGAACAACATTCCTTTAGATATTAGAACTGAAACAAATATTAGTAAATTCAGAACCAAACAAAATCAATATTAAAAAAAAAAATGTTCTGGTGTAACATAACATCTCCGCTAAACTATCTCAGACTCATTTATACACTGTTGTATAATTACAAGAACTGTTCTTCAGACAAAAATTTAAATAGATATTTTTATAAATCTCCTCCTTCCCTGTTTCCTACAATTTTCTTCTCCCTTCTACTTCAGGGTATCCCGTTTGTACTTGTCAGCTCACTGTTCTGTACTGTTTTTCTTCAGCCTTATATTGCTGTTATAATTCCCTGCAGTAATAATTAACTGAAAAACATATATTTCCAATATTTATTTCCATCATCTGTATTACTTCCTGTAACACCAACATCACCTAACTGTAACATATCCTTGATATATACTAACTGTCTCCACCACTTCTAATAATATAGTGTATATATTGTGGAAGATTAAAGCAATTGAGACTACCAGGTTTTATTTAAAAAAAAAAGCATATTTTATTACATACAAATAAAAATAAGGTTATTCCAAGCAAAACAAAGTCTTGTGGTTTAATTAAACATACTAGAGCATTTTACTCAGTCTTGTAGTCTGTCTTCCTCTAGGAGGAGCAGTTTTCAAGGACTTCATTCACTGTGGTTGATTCTTTATTCTAATGGCACTCTGCTCCCCTTCCACAAAGAGTAAATGCTGTTTGACTGGTCTACTGTTAGCCTTCGTTTTATATTATATTCAATAGATTATTAAACAAGTCCGCTCTTCGTAGTACAACAGTAATTCTTATTTTCTTGAAAAAAGGTACAGTTTAACATTAACGCTTCATTTGAAGTATATTATTTCTGCATCTGGTTTCATAAGCACCATAATGTGTTTTGCCATTGTCAAACCTATTTTACCGGGCATGTTTTTTTTTTTCTTTCAGTAAAAGGCTTTTTGAACTTTTTTTTTAATGAAACCATAGCACAAATAAATTTCCTCTGTGATGTTGTGTAAGGCAGGTCTGCAGAGTGCAGCATATGTACATTAAAGTCTAAGTACATAGTTCACGTTTTCCTTTACTTGATGCCACTCAGGTCAAAAATCACCATTTATTCTCAATGACATTGGCATGCGAATAATAAATTTCATGAGGGGTATTTCTCCTTGAATAAGACACTAAAGACGTCTACCAATGGCTAAAAACCCTAATGAGCATTTTAAGCACCACATAAGGTGGTGCAAAAGGCTGAGACACTTTAAAAATCTAATTGTAGTTGCAGTAACAGTGCTATAAATATTTATCTGTACAACTCTTTACACATTTTCCAGTCACTTGTATTCTTCCATTTAGTGAGAACCATCACACTTTTCTACAATATGTACAACTGGATGTACTGTTTCTGTTATTGCCTAATGACGTAAATGCTCTTCTTTGTATATATAAGTTGTTATTTATCCGTGAATGCACTCCCTCAGTTGTTATATTAATGTATAGCAGACTTTTGTAATTTTTTTTGTACTTCATTTTAATATACTGTGCTGTACTCTGATTTGCAATACTGCAATTGTGGGGCTTTTCTCCTTAAGCCCCCCACTAAAATGGGGCTGGCTACACTTGCCCAGTTGGACTATTCTGGTAAATAAATATAAATAAATAAAGAAATAAATAGCTTAAGTGATTATTTATTGAAATTGATAGAGCTATGTTTACTTTATGTAAGTTTTAATACTAAGTTAGTTTTGGTTCCTATATTCATCAAGTAGTGTCAAGAAGACGCTTGTATTAACACAACCTGTTTATTTTTTTGTCAGTCCGGAATTTTTGAAGCAGTGCCAAGAATTGAACCATTGTATCGATTGACATATGCGAAACTGATTTTGGAATTTCCTAGTA